>NC_084502.1:11697265-11932265 GCF_024500385.1 Phyllopteryx taeniolatus | reverse complement strand
TAGAGTCTGTAATGTTGTATATCCTCACTAGGCCTGTCACGATAAAACAAAATTGAAACACGATATAATTTCCCCAAAACTATCATGCTAAATGATAACGGTTTTTTTTTATGCCTCTGAAATCATAAAGATTAAGGCCCACCCTCGAGCTGCAAGACTGTGTGTTTGGTCTGCTGAAGACGAGCCCTTCAACTAATCATCAAATATATGTTGACTGTAGTCAACTACTGGCTGAATAACGTGTGCCGCTGTGATTATGTGTAAGAAGCCGTTAACTTTCCCGCGTTTGTGTTAATAGGAGGCTAACGCACACGGCAACTCGGAGTGAATCGCTGACGTTTTAAACTATGTTGCCGCGGCGGAGAGAGGTGTTTAGCTCCTTAACTCACTTGCTCGGTAGTTCGTTGGCTCGCGGCCGGGCTAGCGAACACAAGAAACGGTTGACTTTATCTGAAGAGTCTCCGTGAATCTCAGCGCTGCACATGGAGCAAGACTGCGTATTGGACTGAGCCAACACCGGCAAAAGCGTTCCACAAGCTTGCTAGCGGCTAATAACTCAGCCGTTCAACTCTACCAACTCACCGCACCAATGACCATTTATCGAGTCCGGAAAAACCGTCGTGTCCATTGTATTTATTGAACGATTAGTCGATATAGTAGTTATCGTGACTGGGCTCATGCTCGCTATGCTTGCTCTGCAAATTCTGCAATTGCGCACTTCACCTTTCAATGATTCCATCGTCACAGGTTTTTTTCTATTATGTTATTAAAATCCACAAATCGTGTCATGTGCCACACATTGTCTCTCATTGCTTTCCCACAGATGATGATGTGGACGTGGACGACGTGCTGGCAGATGACGCCGTGGTAATGTTGTCAGTCGTCTCTGCCGGCAAACCGACGCTCTTTCCTTCGGGTGACGTAGAGATGACGACGTTTTCCATTTGTGTTGTAGGACTTCGCAAAAGGGGAAATTGTAGACAACGGCAAAGACGTCAAAGAATCGGAATCTCCTGTGGCTGAGTTGTGAGTGTTTTTTTTCCCCAATGTTTGTCTCGCCCCTCGCCCGAAGATAGCTGGGATGGGCTCCAGCACGCGGCCCGCGTGAGGATAATCGGTACGGAAAATGAATGAATGAATGGATGAATCTCCAGCATTCTCACGTTGCCGACGGCAGCCAACATTTCCAGCTTTGTCTTTTGCATCAAGCGTGGCCGTCGCTCATCTTGCGTGGACACGTTCGCATGCTTGAATCTTTTATTTTGTTTGCAAAGGGAGATTGTGAAGGCTTGTGGCGCAGCAGCATTGAAGTTTGGACTCACTAAGTGAGGTGGAGGTTTATTTTTGGGAAATAGTCTAAAAATAAAATCTTTGTTCCCCCAAAAATCTGATTTCCGATTCTAATGAATTTGTAGTTTTCCCTTTCGCTTAAAAGCCCATCGCTGGCCAAAACCTTGCGTGTCCAAATTTGCTCAGTCCCCACATGGCTCTGTTATTTTTTCAAATTATTGACCAATATAAAGTGTTGAAAACGGTTGTCTCTCTCTGCTGATGTAGAGAAAAGTAGTTACTCCAGGGGTCAGTGTGTCCTTTCTGGCTCCAGCCATGTTGTTGGTTTAAGTAGCACATACCCAAGTGGGGATATTTTAAAATAATTTTTCAAAAACATTTGTACGTGCCTATTAGGTGTGTGTGCCTTGCCTGAACGACAGGCCATGCGGACGTGTTCCTTAGGTAACCATTTGAACCGTTCCTCACACTCACGGTCCTGGCAATGTAGTCGACAAAGCATTGTGGGAACCCAGAATTCATTGCGGTGATGTTGTAGACTACATTACTGTAGTTGTAGAAAATCAAGCTGAACATTGCTTCTTAACTCATTCACCGCCAGCCGTTTCCTGAGCAGGGAACCCTTAGACTTTTCGAGTAATTTCACTCATTTATCAAGTCCCACAGAATATTGTGTACTGTGACGATGTAAACACCAAAAGAAAGATCAGAATCTCTACTTTCATCAGAAAAAAAGTTTCTCTAGCTTGTACTGTTCTTTAGTAATCAGCAGTCAAATGTAGGCTGCTTTCAACCAAATCTGTTTCTGGAGGGAAAAAAAGCCTTTTTGTGAAAGCGGACACATCAAGCAGAACAATGACTGACGCCATTGTTATGCGTGTGCATTTGCTATTCGTTAGGCTAAGGTTGGTATTTGTGAATTTAATTCATAAAACTATAATTGTGGCTTGTTTTAAATAAGGTTTCTTTATCTGCTAAGAACATTAGCCCAATTGACCTTCTGTGAGTCATTTCCGCCACATTTAAGTCAATTGGCCTACAAAGGAGATATGCAGGTGACTAATTGCACTACACTGACCTTAAAATAAAGAAATAAATCAACTGCAATAAATGAATCGTGATATAGTAAGTAATGGCCACTCTTCAATCTTTGTCATTTTTTTCTGTGCTTGTTTTAGGCCCACTGAAAAGAAGATTGTGAAGATATGTCCTCCAGCGACTGCCAGTGAAGTATGTGTGACGTGATCCAGCACAAGTCAATTTTATTCTTATTATTTTGTTAATACAGCCATGCAAATTTCTCACATTTTTCCGCAAATGTGTTCTTTTGTCGAGCAGCGACTACAGAAACGTGCTGAACGTTTCAACCTGCCGGCATCAACTGAAGACAAGAAGGTTCAGCGTGCCGCCAGGTGAGACCCACGTTACTGTGTCGATTTGCCAAGGGATTGATTATTATTTTCATTGCGGAGAAATCAGTGAATACCAAAAGGATTCGTCAGAACTACTTCACTGTAAACGTTAGTGCTCTTTATTCAGAAAAACCTGCTACATTTCTGCGTACAACAATAGTAATTTCATCTGATGATGAAATGAGTTTGGCCCGCCTTAAATCCGATCCGACATCTCTGTCCGACCCGACGGAGCTTGAGAGGTGCTGCAAAGAGGAATGGGCGCGACTGCCCAAAGATGGGCGTGCCAAGCTTGTGGTGTCATATTCAAAGAGACAAGGGGCATCAGCAAAGGCTGCGAATACTTACGTACATGTGATGTTTTAGTTGTTTATTTTCTAATACATTGGCAAATGTTTTTCACATCATCTTTATGTGGTGGTGTGTGTGGAATTTTGAAGGAAAAAATTCATTGATTCCATTTTGCAATGACGGTGTAACATAACAAAATGTGGAAATAGTGAAACACTGTGAGTACTTGGCACATGCACTTGTTTCGTACAGTGCCGTGGAGTGATTTGATTAGCCAGTTGAGTCATGATTTAACAAGGGGTGGGGGTACTACTTTTTCACACTGGGTCAGGTGGGATTGAATGTTTTTTTTCCCCCCTTGATAAATAAAAACATTTTAAAGCTGCATTTAATGATTACTTGGGATATCGTTGTCTGACATTTACATTTATTTGACAATCTTAAACCTGAACATAGGAAAACTGCAAACAAGAATTTGAGAAGGGAGCAAATAAATACAACCCCAATTCCAATAAAGTTGGGACGTAGTGTTAAACATAAATACATAAAAACAGAATACAATGATTTTCAAATCATGTTCAACCTATATTTAATTGAATACACTACAAAGACAAGATATTTACTGTTGAAATTGATAAACTTTGTTTTTAGCAAATAATCATTCACTTAGAATTTTATGGCTGCAACACGTTCCAAAAAAGCTGGGACAGGTGGCAAAAAAAGAGTGAGAAAGTTGAGGAATGCTCATCAAACACCTGTTTGGAACATCCCACAGGTGAACAGGCTCATTGGGAACAGGTGGGTGCCACGATTGGGTAGAAAAGGAGCTTCCCTGAATTGCTCAGTCATTCACAAGCAAAGATGGGGTGAGGTTCACCTCTTTGTGAACAAGTGCGTGAGAAAATAGTCCAACAGTTTAAGGACAATGTTCCTCAACGTACAATTGCAAGGAATTTAGGGATTTCATCATCTACGGTCCATAATATCATCAAAAGGTTCAGAGAAATATAAAGTTTGAAATATAAAGCAATTATGTGTGTTTTTGTCACGGACTAATAGAATATGTCATGATGTGTTTCTACTTGCAGGTTTGGGTTACCGATCAGTGTTTCAAGTCCATCCACAGGTGTGTATGATGACTCTTCAGCATCATGTTCAACGAGTGCGCAATCTGTATCATTTCCTTCTCCCGCACAGGCGCCGTCGTGGCCGGGAGCGCTCCGGTAAGAACCGCCGCCGGGCGTCACGTTCCTCCACTTGTTGTGCGTTAAAGTTTCTCATGTCTGTCGCAGGTCAACATGGATCAGCTGAAGAAGCGGGCGGAGAGATTTGGCATGAATGTGTCGTCGCTTTCACAAAAGGTTGGAATGCGCTGCCACTTTGATGTATGAGTGCCCCCAACGTACAAGTTTAGAGTTTTTTAGAAGTTTAGAATCCCAACGTTCAGTGCCGAGAACGTGATTTCACCACTTTCCCTTTTTTTTGACGGGGAGGGATGGGTGTGGTATTGTCAAGTCTGCAGACAATGTTAATGAGGCACAATTGCCAGCAGATTGCAGCGAGGTGCCATTTTGCAAATCAAGATCACACCCAGTTTGCTTCGTCCCACCCAAACATTACAACTTTCGAGGAAGAGGAAATGGCGGCTATCGCAGGCTGCAAGTTGTACTAGTTAAAGCATTTTTCACTTGAACAGATTTGGTACCAGATGTTTCGTGGCATTTAGCATAAGTTTGTGTGTGTCATAAATGTGACAAAGTACCACGAGATCTTTGATGTGAGATCTAGAGCCTTTTTATAAGTTATTTTAGCTGTTTTATGGAATAAAACCACTGTTCAGATGTTAGGGGTGTCACAAAAGAAAAAAATAAGTGTGTGAAAAATTTGCTTTCCAAACAAATGCGGAACATTTGTCTGTCAGTGCACGATTTCCTGGTACACACATTAATTACACTGACGCACACGTCAGAGCTTGGCTAACAATATCTCACTGTGGCTAACGACTAACAAAATGGAGAAATCGAATGAAGGCCTGTTGGGAGGCAAATTTAATAATAAAAAACAAAAAATTGATATATACACCCAATGGCAGCTGTGATAAATGCGTGGTTTTGTGCAGAATATGCAAAAAGGAGTTTGAGCGCTTCAGCCCTCCGGTACCATCTAAATGCAAAGTATGACTGAGTAAGCACGCTAGCAGTCACGGTACGAGTTCTAAGAGTTGTCGGTAAACCAAACTCCAGCAAGTGACCGGATTCAGGACCAAAACTAGCAAGTCGACCTTGGAGAAAATCACAAATTCACTGGCAAAGTGGATTGCGCTGCACTGTAGACCACTATTAGTAGGTAGAAAACAAAGGATTAGAAAATGTGTATATACACGTATCTACACGTATCTACACGTATATACACGTATATATACGTATATATACGCGTATGTATATATATATATATATTTATGTGTATATATATATATATATATATATTTATGTGTATATATATATATATATATATTTATGTGTATATATATATATATATATATTTATGTGTATATATATATATATATATATTTATGTATATATATGTATATATATATGTGTGTGTGTGTGTGTGTATATAATTCCACATTCTTTTTTGCTTTGTCCAGGGAGACAAAATTCGAGTTACAAGTGAACTTCAAATGCGCTGCCATTGGCGCTAAATTAGAAAAAAGGACTAATTCAAGTTTTTTGTTTTCATACAATATAGTGCTATTTTCCTTTTACATAAGAGTCATGATAAAATAGTTTTTGTTTTTCCCCATTTGTTGGTACGCATGAACGGCATTTATTGTCAGTCATCAACAACTGCGTTACGATTGTGTTGCAAAGTCGCAAAACTGTTTGGCTGCTGTGCGGCTTCAGTTGTGCTTGGTTCATTGACGATTGTTGCGCTTGGCAGATGGAAGCGGATGAGAAGCTGATCAAGAGGAAGGAAAGGTTTGGCATCCTGACGGGCGGCGGGGCGGCTGGCTCGGCGGACATCCAGGTGACTTTTTTGAATAGTTGACCCCTGCGAACTGTTGACGCCCCTTTCGCTTCCCACAAAAGTCATAATCGTGACATGACAGGGAACAGCACGTGTCACGCCGCCCTGACTATATAAACACCAAGCTCCCTTATGCCATGCATTGGCCATTTAGCGGAGTAGCCACTTCCTCATCCCTTTTAACCTGAACCCAGTTCTACCAGTACAGCATGCAATTAGCCATCAAACCTTGCCCACTACATCTTCCCTGAAGTCTTATGTGTTTTGCGTTATTTGGGCTACAGTGTCCCCGTCGTCTGGCCCCACGCGCGTCCGCAAGGCAGCGGCTAAACGGGCGGGATCCGTCGCCCCTCGCCAGCCTGACGGCGGTTAGAGTAGCCGCCGGAGGTCCGACACAATGGCGTTAGGGTTGTGAACCACACAGTTGCCAGACGCACGTCACAGGGTGAGGGGGGGCGGGGGTGGCAATCATCCGGTGGGCGTAAGGTGAAGCCATCGGCGACCACGGTTGCTGAATTTCAAAGGAGGGAAAGGAAGGAAAATTGTCCCATGCCGGTCATGAAGCTCAGAGGCTGCCTCTCTGCGATGTGCGTCGCTGGAAATTCTCCTCTTTCCGCTTCGGAGAGGCGGGGTTTTCAGAGCATTCAGCTAAACGCCCTCAGTCTCGGGAATCTGAAAGAATGTCTCAATTCTTAACCATTTGGAAGCCGGACTCGTTTAAATAACCACAAACTATGATCCCCAAACACTTTATTATCATTTCAAACTCATCTTGCAACATTACCCTTAAAAACCTTTGACCCATTCAGGGTTGACAGATTGATACAGATAGATTTGATTTTGGAAAAACTGCACCAGAAGTGGGGGTGCTGTCTCCTCGGCAACCCATAAAAGTAGCAATTGTCTTTCAAACCATCTGTCTTCCCTGTCCACAATATGTACGTTTTGTCCTCAAAACAGTGCTGTTACTCTTGGCGGTGCGGGTAGATGGCTGAATCTTGACCTGAGGAGCTTGCCCATCTGTGTTGTGCCAAGCGTCTTTCCCCCATGTATGCATGTGTGCATTATTCACTACACTTGACCGCATACACCAGATTGCTTTTCTGTGTGTGTGGTGTCCAGTCTTTGGGGTGTACCAGCCATTGTCTCGGTGTCACCAGGTTTGAAGTGTACCAGAATGTTATGTTCTGTGATGACCAAGATGGCGCCTCCCCGTGCGGACGCCTCGGTTACGTGCTCCCTAGTATCGTCTATGTTTTGGTGTTTTTCGTGCGTCTTTGGAGACGTTACGTGACTCACTTCCACAAGGGAAGACTTGCTAAACATCAGGGAGTCTACCCCTTCACCAACTTTCGCAAATCCGCTCAGTTTTTTTCCCCGTGTTACTCACCGTGGCAGCGACTGCGGTCTATGGTGCATGGAGGAGAAGGCGACGCCACAGAGGGAAGCGAGCCGCCATCCAAGTTAAGCTCCGCAAGAGAGGATACAGATTGGCGTTCCTGTCGATCCACCTCGCGAATCTATGCTCCCTGCCCAACAAAATGGACGAGCTTCATCTTCTGATAAGACCAGTAAAGACCGCCCTGTGCTTTACGGAGACTTGGCTTTGTGAGGCTGTCCCCGACGGCGCCTTAGTGCTTCCCGCCTTCCATCTTTACCGGGCAGACTGCGTCATGGAGTTATCGGGGAAAAGCAAAGGGGGCGGGATATGCTTCTATATCAATGAAAAAAGGTGTACGAATGTCACGGAGCTCAGCACACACTGCAGCCAGCATTTAGAGTCGCTGTTTTTAAACTGTAAGCCATTCTACTCGCCGTGTGAATTTGCATCTTTCATTCTCGCCGGTGTTTCATTCCGCCTCAAACTAACACGAACGGCGCACTGCTAACGCTCGCTGAACAAGTAAACGACATTGTGTTGGTGGTCACCGGTGCTCAGGACAGGAAAGGACGTTGGTTTAAGGCTCGCTTGAGGTACGTTCCCGTACTCGCGAGCAGGCACAAAAACGTTATGTAGCCTAGCAAGCTAGCGGTACCACGAACGGTTGGACGTAAACATGCCGCCGTTCTGTCGAATCATGCTCTAAAGTTTCGGTGTTGGTGAAGTCATTTAATTAAAAATAATGTAATTTAATTACAGTAAGTTAGCAGCCATTATTTCTGTCATGTAATGTTGGTTTGACCTGACTGATTAGAATACACGATCTGACGAGCGCAGTGATTTCCAACCTTTATGGAGCCAAGGAACATCTTTTACAATTGAAAAATCTCACGGCACACCAACAAACAAAAATGTCACAAAAAGTGGATACTTTAATGACTATTTACTTCCTGCCATCTAATAGAAGACACTTCATTTGTCACTATGCCTCACTGGCATAAATACAGGAACAAAGATACATTATTTATTATAAATATAATTTTTTGAGCAATTAAGTACACGAGTATATACAGTAAATGAACAGGTCATTTAAATAGACACATTCCTCCATCTTGTGATCGGATATCGTTTTTTTTTTAAACTCGCTGATCGGCCCCAAAAATCCTGATCGTGTAAAGCCTAGACATTAACATTGCAAAGAGAAACTATGCAGCAAAGTTGGAAAAACAGTTCAGCGCTAACGACTCTGAATCAGTCTGGCATGCATTCCAATCGCTGACCAATTACAAGCGACGATCCCCCCAAGCTGAGAACAATAGCACACTAGCCAACGACTTGAATACCTTCTACTGCAGATTTGAAAAGGACACTTTCACAGCCCACACCCACTCAGCCGCACCACCGACCACTATCACACCACCGACTTCTGCGTTAACCATCCACGAACAGGATGTGAGACGCATCTTCAAACAACAAAAGACTAACAAAGCGGCAATCCCAGACCATGTGTCCCCATCCTGCCTCAAAGTCTGCGCGGACCAGCTTGCTCCACTCTTCACACAGATCTTCAATAGATCTCTGGAACTGTGCGAAGTACCATCCTGTTTCAAACGCTCCACCATCATTCTATTCCCCAAGAAACCTACAATCTCGGGTATGAATGACTACAGGCCTGTCGCCTTGACATCTGTGGTCATGAAGTCCTTCGAACGTCTCGTGCTGGACCACCTCAAGAGCGTCACAGGTCCCTTGCTGGACCCCCTGCAGTTTGCCTATCTAGCGAACAGGTCTGCGGATGATGCAGTCAACATGGGACTGCACTTCATCCTAGAACACCTCGACAGTGCGGGGACCTACGCGAGGATCCTGTTCGTGGACTTCAGCTCAACGTTCAACCCCATCATCCCTGAACTCCTCTCCTCTAAGCTTCTCCAGCTCAGCGTCTCACCTGCCATCTTCCAGTGGATTTACAGCTTCCTGATGGGCAGGACACAACAGGTGAGGCTGGGGGAGGCCACCTCATCTACACGCACCACCAGCACCGGGGCGCCCCAAGGTTGGGTCCTCTTTCCGCTGCTCTTCTCTCTCTACACAAACGACTGCACCTTGACGCACCTGGCTGTCAAACTCATAAAGTTTGCAGATGACACCACTGTCATCGGCCTGTTGCTCTATTCGTCATTCAAACTGCTCTCGTTGCTCGAGAACGCTGCATCTTTTTGCATAATTCATTCATTCATCTTCCGTTCCACTTCTCCTCACGCGGGTCGCGGCCGTGCTGTAGCCTATCCCAGCTATCTCCGGGCGCGAGGCGGGGTACTCCCTGAACTGGTCGCCAGCCAATCGCATGGCACATATAAACAAACAACCATTCGGACTCACATAATTGTACCGGCATTACCAGATAACTATTAACCATTTATTGCTCAGTGACTGTTTTTTTTTTTTTTTTCAATGTCTTTCTGTCTCCAAAGTGTTCTCTGACAAGTGGCTGTCTGTTGTCGTACTAGAGCGGCTCCAACTACCGGAGACCAATTCCTTGAGTGTTTTTGACATACTTGGCAAAATAAAGATGATTCTGAGTTTCCCAGACAGACCTGATGCATACAGAATGACAATATTGTTGCACTCTTGTCACTCTTCATTCTCCACCACCTTGCTCCTATCCCTTCTGGAATTGGATGCACTTTTCACAAATGACTATCTGGGGTAACCACAGATTTTGAGGGCCTCCCTCACGTGTCTGTGCTCTTTCTCTTTGGCCTGTGGACTGGTTGGAACGATATCAGAGCTGATAACGTTATGAGAGCTGCTTCCTTAAGTGGTGTGGTGCGTGGCATGCCTCTAAATTGGAGCATAAATAGTTGAGTCTTCCACACTAACACTGGCTAGTGCGTCCTGCCTAAGCCTCGTCGCACGAACTGATGAAGCCCGCTCGGATGAGAGGCTAAATATCTTCCGAGACAAACGGAACAGTCCAGTTGCCGTCGATTGAATGCCTTGAGAATGAAATGATGTGGATGAATGAGAATATTCACAGGCTTGTATTTACTCTTTTTAATTATTATTTTTTTCCCTTTCACAGGCAAAGAAAATGAAGCGTGCTGCACGATTTGGAATAGTGTAAAGTTTGTGTGTATTTTATGTTTTGTCTTTAAATAATTTTCGGGAGCCAGGATTCTGAGTGATGGCAATGGTCACAGACTGACTAATCAAAGAAATAAAAATGTTGAGTTACTGGTCAAAAATTGTTGAATTAGTGGAAACTGGAAGGATTTTTTTTGCCTGCTTATTCTCGTTTTTTTTCTGCCTTTTTCCATTGGTGTTTTTTTTCACACTTCCCAAATGTTTGACATGGAGTGCTCGTGACTTAATGATGATGACCTAATTTTGTTTTTATTTAGTTGCACGTATCCCCAATACATATTGTCAAATCTTCGTGCACTGTATCTGAATGAGCAGAACTTCAACCTAGCAGCCCCGTTTCCATTCCGAACTCGAGTCTCTGGCTACTTGCAGGTTTGCCCAAAAGGCATTAGATCATTGGCTACTACAAAAAACGTGCAGCATTAGTTTTTCTTTCTTTCATCTTCCAGCGGCCTCACAATACTGAGTTCATCAGCTTAATGAAAGGGCAAGCCGAACTGATGCAGTTTGACACATTTTAGGCATTTGGAGAGTTGAATCCTTTTTGAATGTGACGCCTCATGAAATCTGTGTTCGTTCTGGAATGGGGAAAAAAGCCCTCCAATTGTGCTCATGAAAGCTCACGTCAATAAGAGGAAATTGAGATAATTTTGCAGGGCTAGTTGGAACTGTTATATATTCAAGACCAATTCACTATAAAAACTTTGGTCTCCTTTTTTATCCCTAAAATACTGATTGGAGGGCAACAAATGTTTTCAGGTAATCACATAAGAGGATATAACTCGGGATTGTTTTGTTTGTGTCGAATTGTACTTTTGGTGTTAACCTATAACTGCTTGGTTCACTGCTTCAGTTATCTCTGCATTTTATAAAATAAAAGGTTTTCAATTTTCTTACATTGGCTTTGTTTGATTCTGTGTGTAGCGTATATTGATATATATATATATATACACGAGTCCTCAATTACAGAGGTTTAGGATTAACACAAAACAGAATTTTATAGAAATTGTAATGAAATCTAAGAGGGGAAACTACCACAAAAAGAAAATAACACCATTGGTCAACGAAAAGGGAAGATAGGACATCGTGTGTTGCTGGACTAAAAATGAGCGTGAATGGGTTGCAGCGTGTGTAGCTAGTACAAAGTTGGAATTTGTGTGAAGCTGGCATTTCCCCCCAAATTATTAGGCACTAATTTTGTACATCCTGACAACTATTGTTGTGCTACTTGGCCGTAGATCAGCTGCTCTTTCTCCGCGCATCTCGGGAGGAACTGAGGCAGCTTTAGTTGAAGAAGATGCACAAAAAGGAAAAACAAATAGGCGGGAGAAGAAAAAGGGAAGTTGTTCGTCGCGCTTTCGGTGGGAGAATACGAGCGTCCCTCTTCCTGCCTTTCTCACGGACCCGCGAGCAACTTCTGAGCGTTCACCCTTGGCTTGTAGCGTACCGGGTACTTTTTAGCAGCTGTTGCTCTGATTGCCTAGCGGTGACCCACGTAAGCCGGGAAGCCAAGTCTCCATCCCAGGTTAGCGTTGGGCGAACCGCGTGTTCGAACAAAAGAAGAGGGGGAGGGGGGGGGGGGGGCGAGGCCAGCCCCGCCGCAGCCGGGAGATTAGCCAGGAAGTCAAGAAGTCGAGAGAGCGAGAAGAGGCGGGAGCCGACGGTTAAATACCCAGGAGGCGTGTCTAAGGGACGGACAAACGAGAAAGACCACACCCACCAACTTGCGTTTCGGTCGACGCTTCAGCCATAAAAATTATGTAAAAATCATATATTATAAAATATTCCCAACTTTGTACTCTTACTCATAGATCAAGCATATAGAATGATTGTTTAAACTTTAGTCTCGGCAGATCAACTGCTTATCGTTCAATACATTTCGTAGTGTTCGGCTTCAAATCAAGACGAACACTTCTCAAAGGTCTCGCAGCTGGACCTGTAAAGCTGACACAATGACACAGACATCAAGGCATACGTTTGGAATATTTCTGCAGAGTTTGCAAAATAGCAAAACAGACATTTTTCTTCAGTTAAAGAAAATTCAAATGTGAGTCCACAGGTTTGCAGTAACGCTCAACCGCCAGCGGGTGTCGTCTCTGTTCTAGGAATGTTCCCAGTGGTAGAGAGGATCCAACCTTTTGGTCGCTCTGTCACTTCAAAAGAAGAAAAGGAGTCTTTGATTCCCGGAATCCAGATTTGTCGGGGATCCGCTAATTGGTTTAAGGTCTGGCTGAGATAAATTAGGAATCCTTGTGGCCCTCTTGCACAGCGGGGCGGCTCGGAACCATGAAGTTGATCAAGTTGTTAGTGGAGGGGGGGTTACAGTGACAACCGGCCATACTCACTACACTGCGTTTGCTTGTGAGTGCAGGCAGTATTGTAAACTAAGCAATTTTTCAGGCCATTCTTTGACAAATTAAGTGCACACATTGTTTTTGATATATTCAGAGGTGGAAGTGGGTAAGCGTAGAGATGTCTGCCTACATTTTGGTCATGATCGCAGTTTTCGGACATTAAAGGGCGTTAAGCGTTTTCTCTATCGTGAGCGCCTATGGAGAGGAAAAGGCTTAATGTGAACGGCATTTGCCATATTGGGCTCATCATTTTGATACAACCCCAATTCCAATGCAGTTGGAACGTTGTGTTAAACATAAATAAAAACAGAAGACAATGATTTGCAAATCATGTTCGACCTATATTTCATTGAATACACTACAAAGACAAGATCGGAATCGTCGTCAGTTCCCAAACGTTTATTGAATGTTGTTAAAAGAAAAGGTGATGTAACACAGTGGTAAACATGACCCTGTCCCAGCTTTTTTGGAACGTGTTGCAGCCATAAAATTCAAAGTTAATGATTATTTGTGAAAAACAATCAAGTTGATCAGTTTGAACATGAAATATCTTGTCTTTGTGGTGTATTCAATGAAATATAGGTTGAACATGATTTGCAAATCCTTGTATTCTGTTTTTATTTATGTTTAACACAACATCCCAACTTCATTGGCATTGGGGTTGTATTTTCAGAGGATGAAGTGGGCCCGAGTAGAGAGATGCACACGTTTTGCTGATGATTGAGCGCAGTTTTCGGCCTTAAAACTTAAAACCGGATCGGTCCTGGCCCGGGTTAACAACGTTCGCCACCGGCGCCGTCAACCTGCAGGGCGCCGTTGGAAATTCAGCTACTGTCGGTCGAAGAAGAAGAGGTGGAAAGCGGGTTCTTTGGCAGAAAGAGAAGAGGAAAGCACAGAGCCTAGAACTGAATGTGGGGACTTTGAATGTTGGGACGATGACAGGAAAATCTCGGGAGTTGCTTGACATGATGATTAGGAGAAAGGTTGATATTGTGTGTCCAGGAGACCAGGTGGAAAGGCAGTAAGGCTAGAAGTTTAGGGCCGGGGTTTCAATTATTTTACATATTTTTTTTGAATAGGGAAAATTGAATTTCAAATATCTCTCTGCCGGTTCCACTAGTCACGATGACAGGTAAACAAAAGCTTCACTTTGTCAGGTGGTTCAATTCAAAAAGTGAAACTCATTACTGAGATAGATGCACTACACCCTCTCACTGAATTTAAAAAATATATATACTACAGCTGACAGCAAATGAAAATTAACCATCTCTAAAAACTACAATATTACGTAACAAACAATCAAGAAACAATGAACATGATTTTTAATGTAGAAATTAGGCAGGAATTTGTGTTTCATGAATCTGATATGGTGTTTGAGTCGTGAAATAAACCCTTTTTTTCCACCCTATTCTAATTTCATGATAATGAGATGTAAATTGCAGATATGTTGACTGAAAATTCCAAGGGAGTTCGAAGATGTTGTTGCTCCAACGTTTATCCGGATAGTCGAATGTCGCTTGAAATGTGAAGAAGGCGAGTTGCCACAAACCCTCTGCCTTGATTTCGCTGCCCCCTGTCGGTGACAGAGTAAAGACGCCCTCCGCCGTCCGTGACGCACTTCCTGTGACGCGCTTCCCGTGACGCGCTCTTGCTCTCGGCGATTTGAAACGCTCCTCCTCCTCCTCCTCCTCCTCCTCAGTGATGGCGGCTTCGCTTCGTTCTCTCTCTGCAAGCTGCACCAACAAATGGTACTACAGCCGGCAAGAGATCGACAACAACCCGTCTCGGCGAGCCGGACTCGAGCCGGACAAGGAGCTGTCGTACCGGCAGCAGGCGGCCAACCTGCTGCAGGAGATGGGCCAGCGGCTCAACGTGTATCTGGAGCGGCTAGCCCGCTTAGCATATTAGCAGCTCGCCGACATTTGGCGAGCCACTCGCGACGTCTCTTTCTCTTTCTCCTTCTCGGTTTGCTTGGATCACGTGGGGCCGGCGCGGGTGTTCGCCCAGTAGCTCGGCGTTCTTTCGCTCTCCCGCGGGGGCTTTGCCGGCCGGGGAGCGGCGTCTTCGGCGGGAGCGGAGCCGCGAAGGCCTCGGGCCTTTCTTTAGCTTTCGCTCCAACGTCGACGCCTCATTCGCGGCCAGCAAATGCACTCGTGCACTTTGCTTTTGTGTGCGTGCGAGACGCCGGATGGTTTTCACGAGTAATATTGCGGAAGATTCGCTGCATCGTTTTGATTTGCGACGCCGGAACATTGTTATCATCTTCCGGCTTCCAACCCGCCGCCTTGTCGTCCTGTTTCCAAATGAGCCATGTCGATCCAAATGCTTCTTGTCTGTCTATCCAATGCAATTATCGGTCAATCGTGGGCTCTCCCATCTTACGTTGGATTTCTAAACGATAGGTTGTTGTTCAGTAAAAAAAAAAAAAAAAGGCTTTGCGACAGTTCGTTTATGTGATGCAAGTCAACTGTTTTGAGTATTCACCTTAACAAGCAAATGTTAGGTCCCAGCTTACAATTAATACAGCCATCGTGTACATGCATCGCTTCTACATGGTCCAGTCGTTCACCAGATTTCACAGGAATGTGAGTATGCTACTTGTGTGATTTAGCGCACTTTTCATGTCGGCGGATATTGGCCGAGCACTGGTCAATGGTTATGACGATGATGATTTTTTTTTTTTTAACTTTCAGGTCATATCTCCGGCGGCTCTTTTCCTGGCCGCCAAGGTTGAGGAGCAGCCCCGAAAGCTGGAACACGTGATCAAGGTGGCCCACGCCTGTCTGAATCCACAGGAGCCCTCGCCGGACGTACACAGCGATGTAAGTGTTAAATCCTAAAGAGGCTCCATTTGTAACCCGCGCACTCCTGCATTTTCCCAAAAGGGTGCAGTAGCGTCTTCTGGTCTGCATTGAATAAACCTCCGCAAAGGTTCTGCGTTGCTTTCGGCTATTTTATTCCTAAGCGGCTGAACTTAAAAGCTTTGTTTTGAGCAATGGCAGCGTTCAGACTTGCGGTCATCCACGGTTTCAAAAAAAAATAAAAAATGGATGCCAGAAAGTCAGCCTTTCGAGATCACCTCCAGAAGCCTTTCAGATAATTACACGTTACCAAAAGCAAACTGCATGACCAGCTGATCTTGTTTAACCACGGATAGAGGCCTCGCAGTGAGTAATGTGCCTGTCCTCTCAACCTCAGGCCTACCTGCAACAAGCCCAAGACCTGGTCATTCTTGAGAGCATAATACTCCAGACCTTGGGTAAGTTGGGAAGGAAAGCCGGGCTCCCTTGATTTTCCCTCCCTGTCATTCTCAAGAAGTAACCTGTTTTTACTTTTGTTCAACAGAAACTTCCCACGCAGTTCGCAACACTGCAAAGTCATGTTCATGCCTCAGCGAGCCACTGCAATGTTTCAAATCTCCTTTTGTGTCTCTTCATTTTAAGCCGTCTGTTCGAGGACGACGCGATGTCCCACCGAATCCCCCCCGCCCCCTAACCCCCGTGTATATAGCTCGTGAAAACGGTAGCGTCGATAAGATCGACAGTCATTAAAGCCCGTCGGACACACCGTTCATGTTGTTCTCAATAAACCTTCGATCTTTTCATTTAGGACAGAATGTTAGTGGAAGACCCCGTGAAAAGTTCAATTAGCTCTCTGTTTGGGCTCCCGCAGGACTCGTTTGTTTACCTTCGAAATGGATCGCGCCTTTATCGGAATCGACGGCTGCGGTTCACTCATCCTTTTTTGTTTTGTCTTGTGTTCTTGCAGCGTTTGAAATCACCATCGACCATCCACACACGCATGTCGTCAAGTGCACCCAGCTGGTCCGAGGTGAGCATCAAAAGACACTTTTGAGCTCATTTTGGGGGGCGTGTATATTATACTTTGGTGTTGTTTTGAAGTGTCTCAGATATTAAGTACTATGTTTCTCTGTTGTGTTGTTGTTTCAGCAAGTAAGGATCTGGCACAAACGTCTTACTTCATGGCCACCAACAGGTATGTTCCCAGTTCACGTGCGCGCGCCTGGTTATTTGGAATACAATTCCAATTCAACTCAAGATACTGAATTTGTGTGTCTGTCTTTGTCTCCTTCTTTCTCCCGTTGCTGTTTTCTTGCTCACCTGGGATGTACGCTGCCATTTAGTCTCCACTTGACCACCTTCTGCCTGCAATACAGTCCGCCGGTCGTGGCTTGCGTGTGCATCCATCTGGCCTGCAAGTGGTCCAACTGGGAGATTCCTGTCTCCACAGATGGCAAACACTGGTGGGAATACGTTGACCCCACAGTCACCCTCAAGCTGCTGGATGGTATGTGCACCTCGTTGGGGCGAAAGGTTTGAAAACAAGTCGCGCACCACGTTACTGTGAACCCCTGTTGCTCGTGGCATTCCAGTAGCAGTGTGACAAGATTTCCCAACAATGACAGTCAACATGTTGAGTCTGGTTGGAATGGCCACTTCAAATTGTGGCCCTAAAATGCCCACTAAAAATCCCATTGTAGTGTTTACGCAGTAAGGAATGAGTTGAATGATTGCGAATGCAGTAATACGAATCACTAGGAAGGGATTTTGTTCTAGCAGACTTGGTTAGTTCCAAAACATTTCCACTGCAAATCCCTTCGTAGTGATTAGGTAGCACGGAAAGAGTGAATGACACCATTCCTTCCTCCGAAATCACTAGAAAGTGATTTTGATATAGCAGACCTAGTTAGTTACAATAATGTCGACTGCAAATCCCTTTGTGGCGATTAGGGAGTAAGGAACGAGTGAATGACATTATTCTTTACTCTTTTGCGAATGATTGCGAACGCGCTGCATTGATAGTCATTCATCATTCCCGACTCCCCCATCCATCCGTCGTCTTCCGCTTATCCGAGGTCGTAGCGTCGGGGCGGCAGCTTAAGCAGGGAAGCCCAGACTTGCCCGTCCCCGGCCAATTTGTCCAGCTCTCCTGGGGATCCCAAGGTGTGACGTAGTCGCTCTTGCGTGTCCCGGGACGTCCGCGGGGCCTCCTCCCGGCGGGGCGTGCCCGGAACGCCTCACTTCGGCCGCCGCCTAGCTCTCTACACGCCGGACCCCCTTGGCCTCTCCCGTGTGTGGTGAGCCCATGGAAGTCCCCAATCACTAGAAAGTTCTATAGTGTCTATTATCTATGCCATATTTTTTGTTTTACCCCTCCACGTCCACGCTTATTAAATGCTACTTTTTAAAGAGTTCTTCAGCATCTGTTCTGTCTTGCTGGTACACTTCTCCAAATAAGCAGGCTTGTTGTAAACGCTTTGTGTCACTCCCAGTTGAAGTTGACTGCAAAAGGGACACAGAAAACGAGAATTGGTGTACAGTATATTTAGACACCAAGCTATCATTTCAGCTAACGTAAGTCTGCTAGTTCAATACTAACATACGGTACAATGCGAAACGCCATAGGCGAGCTGATGTAAATTAGCATGGATGTTATGTAATTATCAGAGGTGTTGACTCGGGTCCAAGTCATGTGATTCAAATCATGAATTTGATGACTTTAGAATCAACTTGACAAAATTTCACAAGACTTGCAACCCGACTTGGATTTGGACAGCAATGACTCGTGACTTCACTTGGACTCGAGCCCATTGACTTGAAAAGTTAGGGAGAGATACCAACATCCTGCAGTTCTCGCTCAATAGTGCCAAAGTTTATTGTATTACAGGAATTTCAGAATGATAACCATAATGTTGATGTTCTCAACTGATATCACTCTGGTGGAAATGTCCTCCCATACTTAAGCTTTATCACAGCTTATTTCTTTTAACAGTTAGCGCCCTGTCGGGCACGTTCGTGTAGAGGACTTGACCAGGAGGTCACTCTTTCTGACACTACCTAAAGTCATGTTTCATTCCCAAAACAAAACAGTGCAGTAGTGATGGGCACGGCACTTCTTTCCAGTGTACTGAATCATTCGAGTCAGTTCTCTAAAAAGATTTGTTCACCAAATCATTCAAGTGGGTCCTCATTCAGTTAATGATCCATCCCTGAGGTTCATGTTCACCGAAGGACTGTGCGTCGTCGTTGTCACGTATTGTAAACTAGGAAAGGCGGGGGGATTATTTATTTAAAAAAGAAAAACTTTGGCTAAAGGATCACCAAGCCATCTCTCTCTCTCTCGGCAAGCTCTGGAACACCCGGTTTCGGTTGTGACTCGTGAACATGCGTGCAGCCGGCTCAGCTAGCGAACATCCTTCCGCGTCCCCTTCCGTCCAGCTCGGCGTGACTTGTCTGCATTCCGCCGCGGTGGCCGGCGTCGCTGACACCAGCACCCGCCAGCCTGCCTTCCTGCTCACTCACTCACATGACTGTTATTGTCATCTGATGAGTGGAAAGCGTCTTTGAGTGTCTTGAGAAGCGCTATATAAGTTTCATGTATTATTATTAAATAAAAAGCTTTAATAATTGCATTAGAGACACAGAGGGAATGATATGTATGTGTACATGCATACATTATTCATTTTACTTCTTTTCCTTTGGGCTTGTCCCTTTCGGGGTCACCACAGCGTGTCATCCTTTTCCATGTAAGCCTATCTCCTGCATCCTCCTCTCGAACACCGACTGCCCTCATGTCTTCCCTCGCGACATAAATCAACCTTCTCTTTGGTCTTCCTCTCGCTCTCTTGCCCGGCAGCTCCATCCTCATCATCCTTCGACCAATATACTCACTATTTCTCTCTCCTGGATGTGTCCAAACCATCGAAGTCTGCTTCTCTCTAACTTTGTCTCCAAAACATCCAACCTTGGCTGTCCCTCTGATGAGCTCATTTCTAATTTGATCCAACCTGGTCACTCCGAGAGCGAACCTCAACATCTTCATTTGCTCTGCTTCCTGTTGTCTGTTCAGTGCCGCTGTCTCTAATCCGTCCATCATGGCTGGTCTCACCACTGTTTCATAAACTTTGCCCTTCATCCTAGCAGAGACTCTTCTGTCACATTACACAGCTGACACCTTCCAACCTGCTTGGACTCGTTTCTTCATCTCTCCTTCGTCTTCAACCCACAGTGGCAGATTGATTAATTTAACATTTTATTTTAAATGTGTGGTTGTTTTCATGTGCGTGACTGACTCAGCATTAGCCGTTAGCTTGAAGAAACTGCTGCTGGTGAAAGCTATCCCCGCAAGGACGTCAGGGCTTGCGGTTAAAATCACTCATGAGTACGTTCACTGCGTAGTACGTCGTTCCTTGCGCAAACAAATCACTCATCGTACAAGTACATCGCTCCTTAGCGTATCAAAAACGGACGAATCACTCGTCTAACGGATCACAAACATATATTACAATTGATAAATCTCGCGGCACACCAACAAACAAAAATCTCACAAAAAGTGGATACATTACTATTTTCACCTACTGCCATCTAATAGAAGACCATTCATTTGTTCTGTCGCTCTGCCTCACTAGCATAAATAGAGGAACAAAGATACATTATTTATTGTAAATCACATTTTTTGAGCAATGAAGTACACAATTATATACAGTAAATGAACAAGTCATTTAAATACTCATTCCTCCATCTTGTGATCGGATGGGTTATCGTTTTTATTTTAAACTCGCTAATCAGCCCCAAAAATCCTCATTGTGTAAAGCCTGGTCAGTGTAGTGTTCTCAAGAATCAATCTTGTATTTCTTTGTTTATTCACTTTATTTACTGATCAGCACACAGCTAGCATCTATTCAACATGAAGCTACATTCTTCTTCGTGTCCTTCCTTGCATGTTATTTATATTTTCATGTGGTGCCCCCTAGTGTTCCGACTGACATACCACAGTTGGATAAAATTGTGCCTTTATAACAAGATGAACTTGTTCCCTTTTTTTTTTTTTTTTTTAATTTATGCCTTGGTTTTGATACAAGAAATGTCAAGTTTAAACTGAAATCTGTTATTTTTTTTGTTTGAAATTACCTCACTAGAAATGTTTGTAGACACGAAAATGCAGGTTCCTGCTCTATGCACAATGTGAATTTAAGAAAAATAAGGTTCAATGCACTTATCAAATTTGTTTTGATAAATTAATATGGATTTTAAAATTAAAATTTAAATATATAAGCACAGTGGCCCCATTCCGGATTTTTTACAGTTTTTTTTTTTTTTTTTTTTTTACAAGTTTCTCACACTGAAATGGTTCCCATCACCCAACAAATTTAAACATTAGTCAAAAACAAAACAAGTAGACACAAAAGGCAGTTTTTAAATGGATTTTATGATTAAGGGAGAAAAAAAAACCCAGTATGGACCTACGGGGAAAAAGTGTTTGTCCCGTAAACCTACTAACTGGTTGGGCCACACTTGGCAGCAACAACTGCAATCAAGTGTTTACAATAACTTGCAATGACTCTCTTCCAGCGCTGTGGAGGAATTTTGGCCCACTTACACTACCACCGCCATATTTCACTGTTGCGATGATGTTCTTCTTTTGAAATGGTGGTGTTACTTTTACACCAGGTGTAATGGGACACACACCTGCCAAAAAGTTCAACTTTTGTCTTTTCCCAAAAGTCTTGCACAATTGTCCACAAAAAAGAAAAAAACCGATTGTTTCAGCATTGCCACATTCATTACTGGAAACCTTTAATTGCTCAGTGGCTCTCCATCCTGTGTTTTATGTTTTTGTCTCAAAAGTATTTTGTTGTCTTACTAGAGCGGCTCCAACTACCGGAGAGAAATTCCTTGTGTGTTTTTGACATACATGGCAAATAAAGGCGATTCTGTTTCTGGCAAAATTGAGACGAGCCTTAATGTTGTTTTTTGCTCAGCAGTGGTATTCGTCTTGGAACTCTGCCATGCAGGCCGTTTTTGCCCAGTCTCTTTCTTATGGTAGAATCATGAACACTGAGCTTAACTGAGCCAAGCGAGGAGTGCAGTTGTTGTGGGGTCTTTTGTGTGACCTCTTGGACAAGTCGTTGCTGTGCTCTTGCGGTGATTTTGAAGGTTCACCACTGTGCTATGTTTTCTCCATTTGTGGATAATTGCTCTCACTGTGGTACGGTTGAGTCCAAAAGCTTTAGAAATGGCTTTATAACCTTTTCCACACAGATCTCTTTCTCATTTGTTCCTGCATTTCTTAGATCTCTGCATTATGTCTGGCTTTTGAGGATCTTTCGGTCTCCTTCACTTTGTCAGACAGGTCCTATTTAAGTGATTTCTTGATTGAGAACGGGTGTGGCAGTATCAGGCCTGCATGTGGCTAGAGAAATACAACTCTGGTATGATAAACCACAGTTATGTTTTAATATTGGGGCGGGGGGGGGGGCAATCACTTTCACACAGGGCCACGTACAGTCCCCTCAAAGTATTGGAACGCCAAGGTCAATTACTTTGTTTTTGTTGTATACTAAAGACATTGGGGTCACCAGATCAAAAGATGAATATGAAACGAAAGTTCAGAATTCCAGCTTTTATTTCATGCTATTTACATCTAGATGTGTTACAACTCAGGACAGAGCACCTTTTGTTTGAACCCACCCACTTTTCAAGTGAGCAAATGTATTGGAACATGCGACTGATGGGTGTTTCTAGTTGCTCAGGTGTTGCCTTTTCGATGACTTGCTTAAACATGATAGTGCTTGTTTTTGGCTTAGTGTTTCACCTGTGAAAACTGCATTTGCTGTTAAGCAAAAATGAAGACCGGAGAGCTGTTTATGGGTGGAAAAAAGCAAACCATTTTGAAGCTGAGAGAAGAGGGCGTAGCCAATACGACAATTTGGAATGTGCTGAATAAGAGAGAAACTACTGGTGTACTGAGCAACAGACATCGAACAGGTTGGCCAAGGGTATCAAGAGAAGTTGATAAAACATTGTGAGAGCTGTGAAGAAACACCCAACGACAACAGTCAGTGACATCACTGCCAACCTCCACAGGGCAGCGGTGAAGGTATCACAATCCACTGTTTGAAGAAGACTTCGAGAGAAGAAGTATAGAGGCCATACCACAAGGTGCAAAGCACTCATCAGCAAAAAGAATCAGGAGGCCAGATTGGATTTCGCAAAGAAGTACAAAGATGAGCCACAAACGTTTTGGAGCAAAGTTTTATGCACTGATGAGACCAAGATTAACCTCTAGCAAAGTGATGGAAAGGCAAAAGTATGGAGAAAGAAAGGATCTGCTTAAGATCCAAAAAACACAAGCTCATCTGTAAAGCATGGTGGAGGTTATGACATGCCTTGTGCTTGCTTGCATGGCCGCTTCTGGAAGGGGCTCACTAGTCTTTGATGGTAGCCGCAGAATAAATTCTCAAGTCTACAAAACCATTTTGTCTGACAATTTAAAGAAAAATGCATCCAAACTCATCGGGAGAAGCTTTATCATGCAACAAGGCGGTGACTCAAAACACACCGCCAACACAACAGAGGACTTCATCAGGGGGAAACAATGGAAGGGCTTAGACTGGCCAAGTCAATCACTGGACCTTAACCCAATAGAGCATACATTTTACCTCCTGAAGAGGAGACTGAAAGAGCTGAAGAGGCTGCAGTAAAGGCCTGGAAAGACATTTCAAATGAAGAATGCAACAGTCTGGTCAAGTCAATGGGTCGCAGTCTTGATGCAGTTATTGCAACTAAATCCTCAATTTTATTCACTTGAAGTTAATGATGGGATGGTGATACCTCAAGGACTGTATTGACACTACACAAACTGTCAGCACTATATTGACACTGTTGGTCACTCAATAGTGACCCCTGCAGTAGTTCTAAAATCATTGCAGGTAAACAAAATGAAAATAAGATGGAAAAGCTGACATGCTGCAAACTCAACATCAGCCTGTGAAATATTTAATCCCTAGTCCATTTTCTGTACCGCTTATCCCCACAAGTGATGCGGGCGTGCTGGAGCCTATCCCAACTATCTTCAGGCGAGAGGCGGGGTACACCCTGAACTGGTCGCCAACCAATTGCAGGGCACATGGAAACAAACTATCATTCACAGTCACACCTACGGGCAATTTGGAGTTGTCAATTAACCTAGCATGCATGTTTTTGGGACGTGGGATGAAACCGGAGCGCCCGGAGACACGGTGAGAACATGCAAACTCCACACAGGCGGGGCTGGGATTCGTACCCCAGTCCTCAGAACTGTGAGGCACATGTGCTAACCAGACATCCACCGGGCCGCCATGTTCATTTTTTTTTTCAAATTATGTATTTAGTGTCTTTATACTGTATTATTTGAGACCATTTAAGAAATTATGAGTACAATTGCATTCATGTGATGACTCGGTTCTTCTTTTCCTTTGGGCTTGTCCCTTTAGGGGTCGCCACAGCGCGTCATCCTTTTCCATGTAAGCCTATCTCCTGCATCCTCCTCTCGAACACCAACTGCCCTCATGTCTTCCCTCACGACATCCATCAACCTTCTCTTTGGTCTTCCTCTCGCTCTCTTGCCTGGCAGCTCCATCCTCATCATCCTTCTACCAATATACTCACTCTCTCTCCTCTGGACGTGTCCGAACCATCAAAGTCTGCTCTCTCTAACTTTGTCTCCCAAACATCTAACCGTGGCTGTCCCGCTGATGAGTTCATTTCTAATTTTATCCAACCTGGTCACTCCAAGAGCGAACCTCAACATCTTCATTTCAGCCACCTCCAGCTCTGCTTCCTGTTGTCTGTTGAGTGCCACTGTCTCTAATCCATCCATCATGGCTGGCCTCACCACTGTTTTATAAACTTTGCCCTTCATCCTAGCAGAGACTCTTCTGTCACATAACACACCTGACACCTTCCTCCACCCGTTCCAACCTGCTTGGACCCGTTTCTTCACTTCCTGACCACACTCACCATTGCTCTGGACTGTTGACCCCAAGTATTTCAAGTCCTCCACCCTTGCTATCTGTTCTCCCTGGAGCCTCACTCTTCCCCATGCCCATATTTCTGTTATATTCTGTCTTCAACTAATTTTCATTCCTCTTCTTTCCAGTGCATGCATCCACCTTTCTAACTGTTCCTCCACCTGATCCCTGCTTTCACTGGAGATCACAGTCATCTATGAACATCATGGTCCACAGGGATTCCAGTCTAACCTCATCTGTCAGCCTATCCATCACCACTGCAAACAGGAAGGGGCTCAGGGTTGATCCCTGATGCAGTCCCACGTCCACCTTAAATTCTTCTGTCACACCTACAGCACACCTCACCACTGTTCCGCTGCCCTCATACGTGTCCTGTATGATTCTAACATACTTCTCTGCCACTCCAGACTTCCGCCTGCAGTACCACAGTTCCTCTCTGGGTACTCTGTCATAGGCTTTCTCTAGATCTACAAAGACACAATGTTGCTCCTTCTGACCTTCTCTGTACTTTTCCATCAACATCCTCAAGGCAAATAATGCATCTGTGGTACTATTTCTAGGCATGAAACCATACTGTTGCTCGCAAATACTCACTTCTGTCCTGAGTCTAGCCTCCACGACTCTTTCACATAACTTCGTTGTGTGACTCAACTTTATTCCTCTATAGCTCTGCACATCACCCTTGATCTTAAAAATGGGCACCAGCATACTTTTCCTCCATTCCTCAGGCATCTTCTCGCGCTAGAATTTTATTGAACAAGCTTGGCAAAAACTCCACAGCCACCTGTCCTGGATGCTTCCATCCCTCCACAGGAATGTCATCAGGACCAACTGCCTTTCCATTTTTCATCCTCTTTAATGACTTTCTAACTTCCCCCTTATTAATCATTGCCACTTCCTGGTCCACCACAATTGCCTCATCTACTCTCTCATTTTCCTCATTCATCAACTCCTCGAAGTATTCTTTCCATCTATCTAGCACACGACTGGCACCAGTCAACATATTTCCATCTCTATCCTTAATCACCCTAACCTGCTGCAGGTTAGGGTGATTAATCACCCTAACGTCCTCACCCTAACGTCCTAACTCTCTTCTATCTCATTTTCCTCATTCATCCACTCCTCGAAGTAGTCTTTCCATCTATCTAGCACACGACTGCCACCAGTCAACATATTTCCATCTCTATCCTTAATCACCCTAACCTGCTGCACATCCTTCCCATCTCTGTCTGGCCAACCTGAAGAGATCCTTTTCTCTTTCTTTAGTGTCCAACCTGGCATATATGTCATCATATGCCTCTTGTTTGGCCTATGTCGCATTTCAATGTATTCCTTTCGCCTCGCCTCGGTTCTCAGTGCCCCACTTCTTCTTAGCTAACCTCTTTCCTTGTATGATTTCCTGTACTGTGAGGTTCCACCACCAAGTCTCCTTCTCTCCTTTCCTGCCAGAAGATTCACCAAGTACTTTCCTGCCTGCCTCTCTGATCACCTTGGCTGCAGTGGTTCAGTCTTCTGGAAGCTCCTCCTGTCCACCGAGAGCCTGTCTCACCTTTTCACGAAAAGCTGCACAACACTCGTCCTCTCTCAGCTTCCACCACATGGTTCTCTTCTCTGCCTTTGTCTTCCTAATCTTCCTCCCCACCACCAGAGTCATCTTACACACCACCATCCTATGCTGTCTAGCCACACTCTCCCCTACCACTGCCTTACTGTCGGTAACCTCCTTCAAATTACATCATCTGCAAAAGATGTAATCCACCTGCGTGCTTCTCCCCCGGCTCTTGGCGGTCACTTTATGTTTTTGCCTCTTCTGGGAAAAAAAGTGTTCACTACAGCCATTTGCATCCTTTTTGGAAAGTCTACCACTATCTATCCCTCCAAGTTCCTTTCCTGGATGCTGTACTTACCCATCACTTCTTCATCACCCCTGTTTCCTTCACCAACATGTCCATTACAATCTGCACCAATCACTACTCTCTCTCTGTCTGGGATGCTCAGAACTACTTCGTCTCACTCCTTCCAGAATGTCTCTTTCACCTCAAGGTTACATCCTACCTGTGGGGCATAGCCACTAATCACATTATACATAACACCCTCAAGTTCAAGTTTCAGCCTCATCACTCGATCTGATACTCTTTTCACCTCCAAGACATTCTTAGCCAACTCTTCTTTTAAAGTAACCCCGACTCCATTTTTCTTCCCAACTACACCATGGTAAAATAATTGAAACCCCGCCCCTAAACTTCAAGCCTTACTGCCTTTCCACCTGGTCTCCTGGACACACAATATCAACCTTTCTCCTTATCATCATGTCAACCAACTCCTGAGATTTTCCTGTCATCGTCCCAACATTCAAAGTCCCCACATTCAGTTCTAGGCTCTGTGCTTTCCTCTTCTCTTTCTGTTGAAGAGCCCGCTTTCCACCTCTTCTTCGACTTCGATCCACAGTAGCTGAATTTCCACCGGCGCCCTGCAGGTGGAGGACGTTGTTAACCCGGGCCACGACCGATCGGGTTTTAAAGCGGATGCCCTTCCTGACGCAAACCTCTGCATTTATCCGGCCTACAGTTTGCACTGGCTTGTGGCCCCCATAGGGCTGCATTATAATAATATCAATATATATTTATATAGTAATAATAATTACTTTGGGGTTTTCGTTTGGTGTCAGCTGTAGTATATTCATAAAAAAAATAAAAAAAAAAATCAGCGAGAGGGTGTAGTGCATCTATCTCAATAATGAGTTTCACTTTTTTGAATTGACCCACCTGACAAAGTGAAGCTTTTGACACTATTCTAATTTATTGAGGTTTAACTGTTATCGTGACTACTGGAACCGGCAGAGAGATATTTGAAATTCAATTTTCCCTATTCAAAACTGAATTACAGATATCTGCAACAAGATTTCACGAAGGACAAATGAAGTCACTTTTGCCACTCGTGTGTATGGGCTTTGCCATTGTAGATATCTTTTATTCAGCCGCCAATATCCGCTCGTGAATTACAGATACCTGCAACGGAATTGTAATCTGTAACTACTCTGTCGAGCTCCTTCCAGAATTTCTCTTTCACCTCAAGGTCACATCCTACCTGTGGGGCACATAACACCCTCAATTTCAAGTCTCAGCCTCATCACTCGATCTGATACTCTTTTCACCTCCAAGACATTCTTAGCCAACTCTTCTTTTAAAATAACCCCGACTCCATTTTCTTACCAACTACACCATGGTCAAATAATTGAAACCCCGCCCCTAAACTTCTATCCTTACTGCCTTTGCACCTGGTCTCCTGGACACACAATATCAACCTTTCTCCTAATCATCATGTCAACCAACTTCCGAGATTTTCCTGTCATATTCCCAACATTCAACGTCCCCACAATCAGTTCGAGGCTCTGTGCTTTCCTCTTCTCTTTCTGCCAAAGAACCCGATTTCCACCTCTTCTTCAACTTCGACCGACAGTAGCTGAATTTCCACCGGCGCCCTGCAGGTTGACTGCGCCGGTGGCGGACGTTGTTAACCCGGGCCACGACCGATCCGGTATGGAATTCTTTGGATGAACGCTCATAATTGTTTGGCAAAGTTTTAAGACGGACGCCCTTCCTGACGCAACCGTCTGCATTTATCCGGGCTTGGGACCGACCTACAGTTTGCACTGGCTCGTGCCCCCCATAGGGCTGCATTGTGATGACTCTGTACTAACTTCACTGAAGTAGAGGCATTGCAATGGCACAAATTAATCATAATACTTCAAAGAATAAGGCAATTAGAGAATCATTAAAATGTTTACTTGCGTGTGTCTGTTGCTTATGATTTACCTTGAATTGTCATTTTGTATGGTGATTGTCTAGCCCTTAACTTAAAATATGATCTCATCATTTGCTCAATTTGTTTGCTGAGTTGTTTATGAGAAGAGTTTAAAATTTGCTTAAAACCTTGTTTGTGTAAATGCAAAATATAGCAAATTTGTAATAAAATTCAGTTAAAATTTTAACTTATGGAATTTTGTTGTCTTCAATGATATGAAATAAAAGACTAAAAATTGATTCATTTATGCATTTTTATTGAGGAGCAAAAACATTTTCGGAATCAGAATCATCTTTATTTTGCCAAGTATGTCAAAAACACAAATTTGTCTCCGTTAGTCGGAGCCGCTCTCGTTCGACAACAGAGTCAATTGGCAGAGAACACGTTTGAGACATAAAGACATTGAGAAAAACAGTCACTGAGCAATAAAAGGTTGCTTGTAATCTGGTAATGCTGGTACAAAATGTTTTTTTAAATTTTATTTATTTTTGACAATTGTGCAAAAAGATGGATTTCTCCAGCAATGAGAGCAGTTTGAATGACTAATATTGCAATAGTCCGGGGCAATGACCATTGTGCAAAGGGCGCCGAGACGTCAAATGTATGCAGTTTAAAGTGACTCGTAGCGCGATCTGGGACAATGTCGATTGTGCAAATGTTGCAGATTCTACTCGGGCACATGAGTGGCCAGTGTTGTTCAACAACAGATATGCAAATAGTGCAGCGTGGCGAGACTACCACAGTGAGTGTACGACTAAGGTATAATTGGCCCGAAAGAAATGTGACAACCAACTCAAGACAAAAAAAAATTGGCAGCATGGTGCAATGGAATTGTAAGTTAACTGCTTAAGAAATTAATGGCAAGAGGGAAGAAGCTGTTGGAATGTCTGCTAGTTTTAGTTTGCATTGTTTGGTAGCGCCTACCTGAGGGCAGGAGCTGGTGACCGGGATGTGGAGGGTCCAAGAGGATTTTGCACACACTTGTCTTAGTTTTGGCAGCGTGCAAGTCCTCAAGGGTGGGTAGGGGGGTACCGACAATCCTTCAAGCAGTTTTGTTTGTCCGTTGCAGTCGGAGTTTGTCCTTTTTTGTAGCAGCACCAAACCAGACTGATGGAAGAACACAGGACCGATTCGATGACCGCTGTGTAGAACTGCCTCAGCAGCTCCCGTGGCAGGCTGTGCTTCCTCAATAAGCTGCAGGAAGTAGTACATCCTCTTCTGGGCCTTTTTGAGAACGCAGTTGAACTCCCACGTCAGGTCCTGAGAGAATGTAATTCCCAGGAACTTGAAGATCTCGACGGTTGACACAAGGCAGTTGGGCAGCATGAGGGGCAGCTGTGGCGAAGGATGCCTCCTGAAGTCCACGATCATCTCTACAGTCTTGAGCGTGTTCAGCTCCAGGTTGTGTCGGCCGCACCGCAGCTCCACTTCCTGTCAATACGCAGACTCGTCAATGTCTTTGATGAGGCCGATGAGTGTGGTGTCATCTGCAAACTTCAGGAGTTGACAGGCGGTTGCGTTGAGGTGCAGTCGTTCGTGTAGAGAGAGAAGAGCAGCGGAAAGAGGACACAACCTTGGGGTGCCCCAGTGCTGATGCTGCGTGTGGATGAGGTGGCCTCCCCCAGCCTGACCTGCTGTGTCCTGCCTGTCAGGAAGCTGTAAATCCACTGGCAGATGGCAGACGAGACGCTGAGCTGGAGAAGCTTGGAGGAGAGGAGTTCAGGGATGATGGTGTTGAATGCTGAGCTGAAGACCACAAACAGGATCCTCGCAGAGGTCCTCGCGCCGTCGAGGTGTTCTAGGATGAAGTGCAGTCCCATGTTGACTGCATCATCCCCAGACCTGTTTGCTTGGTAGGAAAACTGCAGGGGGTCCAGCAGGGGACCTGTGATACTGTTGAAGTGGTCCAGCACGAGACGTTCAAAGGACTTCATGACCACAGATGTCAAGGCGACAGGCCTGTAGTCATTCAGACCCGAGATTGTAGGTTTCTTGGGAACTGGAATGATTGTAGAGCGTTTGAAACAGGATGGTACTTCGCACAGTTCCAGAGCTCTATTGCATATCTGTGTGAAGACTGGACCGAGCTGGTCCGCGCAGACTTTGAGGCAGGATGGGGACACAAGGTCTGGGCCTGCTGCTTTCTTAAGCTTTTGTTGTTTGAAGATGTCTCACATCCTGTTCGTGGATGGTTAACGCAGAAGTCGGTGGTGTGGGGTGTGAAAGTGTCCTTTTCAAATCTGCAGTAGAAGGTATTCAAGTCGTCAGCTAGTGTGCTATTGTTCTCAGCTTGGGGGGATCGTCGAATTGGTCAGCGATTGGAATGCAATGGAATTTAGAGTCGTTAGCGCGAAACTGTTTTTCCAACTTTGCTGCATAGTTCCTCTTTGCAATGTTAATTTCTTTAGTCAGCAGGTTTGTAGCTCGATTATACAGGGCCCTGTCCCCGGTCTGATATGCGTCTTCCTTAGCTTGCTTAAGCTTGGCAGTGAACCACGGCTTGTTGCTGTTGAATGTGCGAAATGACTTTGTTGGTACACACACCTCTTCACAGAAACTGATATAGGATGTGACCGTGTCCGTGTATTCATCCAGGTTGCCAGCTGGATTTTCAAAGACGCTCCAGTCTGTGCAGTCTAGACAGCTTGGAAGTTCCATCTTTGCTACATTGGTCCACGTTTTCACTGTAGGCTTCGCACATTTAAGTTCTTGCCTGTATGTTTGTATTAAGTGAATTAAGCAGAGATCAGACGAGCCCAGGGCTGCACGAGGTTTGGCACGGTATGCGTTGTTTTGCGTAGTATAGCAGTGGTCCAAAATGTTATTTTCCCTGGTAGGACAGTCAATGTGCTGCTTGTATTTCGGGAGTTCGTGGTTGAGTTTAACTTTGTTAAAGTCCCCGAGAATAATGATGGGTGAGTCCGGGTGTTTTTTTTGTTTTTTTTTTCCCCAATTTCGTTTCCTTGTTTGGCGAGCAATGCGGCGTTTGTGTTAGTTTGAGGTGGAACGTAGACACCGGCGAGAATGAATGATGCGAACTCACGAGACGAGTAGAGCGGCTTACACTTCAAAAACAGCGACTCTAAATGCGGGCTGCAGTGTGTGCTGGGCGCGTGACGTCCGTACACCAAACTGAGCGGATTTGCAAAAGTTGATGAAAGAAAGTCTTGGGCAGACTCACTGATGTTTAGTCTTCCCTTGTGTAAGTGAGTCGCGTAATGTCTCCAAAGACGAACGAAAAACACAAAAGCAGAGACAATTCTAGAGAGCCCCAAGGCGATTTCTCGTCTTCGACAGCAGTTCCCCTGCCTTAGAGAAAGGGTACAGATGAAGATGGCGAGCATGAAAATTGAAGTTCGCGTGGACAAGCCTCAGGAGCTCCCTGAATTCCTCATGTTCAACAACGGTGACAGTCTTTGATGATCATGCCGCATCCACTGCTTGCTTGTTAGGAACTGCAAGCCAAAAGGAAATACTTTAAAAGCGTATTAAAGGACTGTCATTTTTACAAACAATATTGTTCACAAAGCCTGTTGTGTGTAATAAACTTTTTGAAAATTCACATTTTTTGTGAGAATTGCAACGTAGCTGGGGTACTCACACGGGTATCTGCCAATTCTTCATTGCCATGCCGAGGGCTACGATGCCTCAGTATTGATGAAGTGCCCATATTGATGTAAGATAGCGCTGTGTAGCATAGCCGACACTTCACCTGCAATAAAATAAAAAGTTAATTTATCTAAAAACAAATGAAATCTCTTAGAAAAGAGTACAAACATATTTAATTAAAAACTAACAGTAAACAATGGGCAAAGGAGAAAAAGATCCAAATGATTCCAGACTGGGGAAAGGTTCTCTGAACGATCCATGAACTCAGTGGAACAAGGTGAGGGCAAGCAAAAATCCCACAGCAAAACTCCATCCAACAAATCCGCAATATGTCGACAGTTTGTTTCCTTACAAACACAATTTGGTGCGGCACATCCAAACGACACACTTCCTGTATTGGTCAGATGATTTTTTTTTTTTTCGTAAAGCGATACACGCACCAATATGGGGTTTCAGTCTTGTGCGCTCGGCACAGTGTTGACGCACCACTGTTGTTTGTCCCTTCACTACTTGAAATTCATTTAATAATGTCTGTTCCAATACCTTTGCTCACTTGAAAAATGGGTGGCTTCAAACAAAAGGCGCGCTGTTCTTAGTTGTTTAACACCTCTAGATGTAAATACTGTGAAATAAAAGCTGGAATTCTCTACTTTTGGCTCATTCATTTTTGATCTGAAATCCAAATGTTTTCGGTATACAACAAAAACAAAGGAATTGACCGTGCCGTTCCAAGACTTTTGGAGGGGACTGTAGGTTTGGATTTTTGTCCTCCCTTAAGAATAAAAACCATTTAAAAACTGAATTTTGTCTTTACTTGTTTTTGACTATTTAAATTTGTTAGATGATGGGAAACATTTAAGTGTGACAAACATGCAAAAAAAAAAAAACACCCGGAAGGGGGCAAACACTTTTTCCACACCACTCTACATCCATCCATCCATTCTCTTAACTGCTTCTCAATCAGGCGGGGTACACCCTGAACTGGTCGCCAGCCAATCGCAGGGCACATATAGACAAACGACCGTTCGCACCTACAGGCAATTTAGTCTTCAGTTAACCTACCAGGCATGTTTTTGGGAGGTGGGAGGAAACCGGAGTACCCGGAGAAAAGCCACGCAGGCACGGGGAGAACATGCAAACTCCACACAGAGGTGAGGACGAATTCGAACCCGCGTCCTCAGAACTGTGAGGCAGACGTGCTTACCAGCCGACCCCCGTTCTGCCTATAGAAGTACGTACGGGAATATATAGCGGTGGGCAAGTGAAGCCTCACGAAGCACTGAGGCTTTCCTAACAATTGTGCCGAAAAAGATTCAAAGCTTCACGACTGCAGTGACATCTGGTGGGCAACTGAAGCCACGGCAAACTCGAAAGAGCGCGACCGAAGCGCTGGCGCGGTTTCCCATGAAAAGTCTGTATGGTCATTCAGCCGTTTTGTTCATTCATACCAAACAATGATTCTATCGTCATTGTAAATATGCAGATGCTCTCCCCCGTACTCTCAAACACATTCCAGATGAAAGGTCAGATGACAAAGATGTTACAGGGTCAATGACACGCACCGAACGACTATGAGCCGGGAAAAGGAATGAAGCGCGAAGCGAAACAGCGATGACGTTCGAAGCTTCGAACGTCGTGGTCACGTGACACAGGGTTAGGGTTAGTCTTGGGACTTGACTCTGGACTTGAGACTTGCAAAGCAATGACTTTGTCCCACCTCTGGTAATTATATAAACCTTAAGCGCTACACTGAAAAAGGTCAATTGAATTTACTGAACTCATTCAGTGCCAGCCCTCCCAGTTAACATGGATATTTGACTTCTGAATTTGAACATATGCGTCTGTTGGATGTTTAAAATGTGGTCAATGGCATCGTTTACGAGTAGAAGGGAATCGTGATCCCCATTATATCACAGTCCAGCTATTTGGCTGATTTTTTTGTTGTTGTTGATATTGTCAGTACAATATTTATCCATTGCGCTCTTGCTCTCTTTTCAAATTTGTATGTCCATGTTTTAAAACTACTTTCAAATATTTAAGTGTTGTAAATGCTATGAAAATATGCTGAGGGTGCATTTAAATTTCTATATCCCAGCTTTCACTTATTGCGGTGGGGGGGGTCTGGAACATAACCGCAGCGATGGAGGGGGGATTATTATATTTAAAGAAAAAAAAGTGCAGCGGTTTACATTTTGGTCATGTGCAACCAATGTCACACAGAAAGAGAGCTTACAACATTTGTAAGCATAGATGAAGGGTGTCAGAAAGGTTCCAGGACTGGTGTCACTAAAGATGCCTTTTCAAACTCAAACGACATGTTTTCCACTTCAGTGCAGACCGGCACGTCTACAAAGAGATCCTGTGGCGTTTGCTTCGTTCTTTCGAAGAGGCGGGGAGAACCCAAGGCTGCTTCAAGTGTGCTTCTCCAGGGGGGATTACTCGCAAGGGGGAAACTTGTAGTTTGAATTTGAAAGATATCTTTTGTGTCACAAGTCCTGGAACGTTCCTCACACACCTGTGGGAATCACGACTATTGCTGGAGCTCAGTAGGGGACCTTCTCTGCCTTTTGTTTTTGCTCTTATTTCCACTGCGTTTCCTTCCGCCCAGTAAAGCTCAGCGCTGCCCACCCAGCATGTTGCGGCACAAAATGTTAGTGGCAATTTCAGATGGCGCCTACACGAGTGATCGCCACGGTAACATGCGCTCTCGTATTGTCGTAGTGGCCGTTTGCCACTATACTCGAGTGGCTCCAACTTCCCGGGCCAAATTGCTCGTGTGTCTTGTAACATACTTGATTCTGATTCAGGACTGAATGTGGACAACTTCAAATTGGGACGTACCCGTATATGCTGTAAAAACGCGTCCAACACCATGACTTCGAAATGCGGGATCGAGCTGCGACATAGCGGGAGAACACTGTCGACTGATGTGCGACTTGTAATTCTGTCCACCTGACGTTGTCTTTCACATTTCTCCAATGACTTCATTCAGAGCTCACACACGAGTTCCTGCAGATTCTGGAGAAAACGCCCAGCAGATTGAAACGGATTCGCAACTGGAAGGTACATAAGATCTTGTTTCCAGTGTGGTGGGGTCACCCTGTCATGAGCACATGGGAAGTTAAGATGGGGACTTTGGGAAATGCTGTGTTCCAAAGTGGAAATTTCCCATGAGAAGGAAATGGGAATTGTGGATCATTTAATGAAAGTTATCACATGCAAGCAAGCTACCCCTGCACATGGGTAAACAATTCTGCACAAATAGATTTTCTCCAGCTGTTATTGTTATTTTGATGACAAACACCCGACTATTCGATCAGTTTATCCTATAAGATGATTCGTAGCTCTTAAGAGTGGTTTTGTCCCGGTAATAGGATCCCAAACAGTGACGATCTTAAATATTAAATGTCTTCAATAGTTACGACCAAAAATGTTTGTAAGTGGGGAAAGCTGTAAATTTGTGTCAATGTAGCCAATCAAGAACGGCCGTAAATCAAAATAAAGGTCCGAGCTGAAATTCAAAGGCTAACGCCAGCTTTTAGCTTCAGTTTGAGAAGTTGCCTCGAGCCCGCTCCACAGACTGCAGTCCGCTTTCATGCTGCCTCCAGGATTTTTTCCACTCTCTTTTTTATTTAGGGATTTTTCCATTCAAAATATTTCTGTCCTCTTGTGTGTCCTCTGCCACGTGACATCTTGTTTCCCAGTGTTGCGATGTTTCTACTTCATCGGTTTTGTTAGATCACGTTCGAGCACGTGCGATTTGTCCTGAGGGACTGGATTGCAGATCGCTGGTGGAACAAAAACATTTTGTGTGGGGTGTTCTGAGTTGAGATTATCGGCGCACACCACACAGCGCGATCAAAGCTGTTCGATGCATTTTTTTATGAAGTCGTGTGAGGTCTCGTAACAGGTAAACAATCTTTCCATTGCACCGGGCCTTAAGGGCCGATCTTCAATTTTGTACATTTCTGACTTATTCTCACAAACTGATGAATTTCTGTGGAAAGTGTCCAACTTTGTAGATCTCTGTAATTTTGCAACCCGATCTGTTGTGTTGCTTCTCAGGCAGGAGGTCAGACACCAAAAGCCAAACCCAAAGTCCAGGAGGAGGGAGACCAGAGGGACACCATGATGAGCATGATCTCCATGGCCTCGTCGGAGAGCACCGTGGCGGGCCTGATGAGCCTCTCCGCTCCGCCCTCCGCCTCGTCGGTTGCGGACAGAGGGACGCCCGGCAGCGCGCCCTCCTGGAGCAGCAATAGTCAGGGGGGCCCCGAGCAGCAGTCCAACCACGAGGTCCACGCCCCCGCCAAGGTGTCGTTAAGCGAGTACCGCGCCAAGAACGCCGATGTCCTGGCCGCGCAGAAGAGGAAGTTGGAGAACATGGAGGCCAGCGTGAAGAGGGACTACGCCAACGCTGCCCAGGTTCTCATTGGCCAGCAGCAAAGGAAGGAGAAACAGCAGCAACAGCAGCCCGCCTCATCTTCCTCTGACCCATCCGACCCGTCTCCCATTATTCTGAAGATCCCTCTGGACAAGGAGAGACACGATAGAAGCTCTTTGAAAATGCGGCTTCCCCTCGCCGGCGGAGGTGGCGCCAGAGGTCAGGACCAGGACATCAAGGTGCGGATTCGCGTGCCCGACAAGCAGAGGGGGGGCTCGGGCGAGGAGGGCAAGAGCAGGGACAAGCACAGGGGGGAGCGTTCCAACCACCATCACCACCACCACCACCATCACCACCACCACCACCACCAGCCTTCCTCCAGCGGCGCCTCCCTTTCCTCTTCACACAAACACTCGTCCAGTTCGAGCAACGCAGTAGGAAGCGGCAAAAAAGTCGCCAGCGACTCGTCCCGAACGAGCTCGTCCTCGTCGTCGCGCAAGAGGACTCATCCCCAGGACCCTTCGGTGGGATCCCATCCCGCGTCCAAAGTCAGCAAGTCTTCTCGAAATCCCTACCAGCTGCCGTCTCTGACCTCCTCCTCCGACATTCTCCCCCACCACCCTCCGGGTAGCTACTCGCACCTCAAAGGCGACAAGACGGACGCCAACGGACACGGCGCCACAGGCGGCGCCCAGTCCGAGTACCAGGACACGTTTGAGATGTTGAACTCTCTTCTGAGCGCGCAGGGGGTGCAGCCCTCGCAGCCGTCAATGTTTGACTATAGATCGCAGTTCGGGGACTACAAGTACTCCAGCGGGTCCAGGGGGGGCAACGCCAGACCCCCGCCCCTGCCTTCAGACCCTCCTCCCCCTCTTCCACCGTTACCCAAATGACTTTTGTTAAATTAAGCATGGTCTGATTTTTAACGGGCGTCTCACGGTCATCATTAGTGACGGAGGCCTTTTCATGCATTTGATTTTGACTGACTTTTACTCTAAAGGCTTGAAAAGCTTTGAGTCCCCAGGAAGGGGGTATCATTTGGGCTGGGATGGTTGTTCATTTTGCCCGCCCCAAATTTCACAGGATATTAGATGAGATTACCATACACCTATCAGGTTGTTGTTTTATGTTTTTATTGTGTTATTTATTGATTGTTGTTCTTAGAATGATACTCGTTTTGATCAACAATTGACACTGTATAGACAAGTGATCATCTCCAAAGCAGCCCTCACCCCAAAAGACAGGCTTCCCCCAGCCCCTTGGTGTTCTCGGTTTTACTTTCTCCGTCACTTGGTAAATGTATGCCAAGATTGCAAAATGTTTCAAACAATACATGAAATATTTTTACATTTAGTTTAAAAAAAAAGATGTAACTTATCAGTCTTTTTTAATGTTTTGAGTCTCGCAGTCATTGTTTTAAATGGTTGTAAAATGATAAGCATACTTATTAACAAAGGTGCAGAGAGAAGATATGTTTTGTGGGTCAAAAATTCTAATAGTTCAAATGCATCATGCTCACGGGCACAGTGATGTCATAGATTTTGAATTGTTTGTCCTCAGAATTGTTCTCATCATGTTTCGATTTGATGATGGTGACCATACCAACTTGTTGGCCGTCTTTCATTTGGGCATTCCTTTTTGGGAGTGTTTTTTTTTTTTTATAAAGTCCAGTGTACACCTGTGAGCTAATGGCTGCTCTGATGCAATCATATTAAAGTTGTCTTGCCCAGTTTGCATTGTACATTCAACCAAGTAGTTAGGTTATCCATCAAGAAGGATCCCGTTTGCCCGATGGCGGGAAAGAGGCGGCGGGTGTTTAAGCATCTGTACCTCTGCACCCGGCAATGATTTATCCCATCTTTTTGTTTCAACAAAAAATACTATTCAGCTGGACATAAAATGGCCTCTTTTAACGTATTTTAGTTTGTACCTTTGCTTCGTGGTTTGCATTTGCAAAACGTATTTTGTAACTCTGTAGAGTGAGTAAATGCACTGACGTGAGGTTTACCTACAGTGCAAGTGTGAAGCTAATCTAAATGTTATGGGGTCAAAAAATAAAATTAACCTTACAACTGCCATGCAACACAGCAATGCAAATCACTTCATTTACCTTTTCCTGCATCTTGGAGTTTTGTAATGTAAACAGGAGTGGTAATGATTGACATGTTAGTGGGATTTCTTCTCCAGGTGTAACCTGTTGTACGTGAACGCTTGTTTTTCCATGATGTCTTTTTTTCATATTAAAGTCAATAAATACTTGAAGGGAGGACTTGTAAATGTGCTTCGTCATTTTCATTACAAGTGCAGTTTTGTTGGCGTAAACCACAAGAAACATTCGTTTTTGATAGGCAACCTTTTCCACAAGTGAGATCAGTTGTCGTGAGCCAATCAAAGCTTGTGGGGGGCGGGCTTGCGTGGACCGTGCGGCTGTTGGTTGTAGTTGGAGGCAGGCAGTTTGGTTGCGGCGCATTGTACTTCGGCAGCTAGGTTGCGGTGGACTACTACAAGGGAGGTACGTGACGTAGTTACTCGCTTCAAATAGACAGATAAACTCATTTTACGGTCATGGAACCATTTCATTGCCCTCCGTGAAAGGTTAGTATGCCTCACGGTGAGGGAATGCGCCAAGTGTTGGCTGCAAGCTGAAGATAAGCGTTAGCTACGATGAGCAACTCCCAAACAAAGATGGCGCCGCCATCAAGGAGTGACGCAGGCGCGTTATTAGGATTCCCACATAGTTTCTAGGCAGGACACGCGCCGCTGCACTATGATTGGCTGTTGTATCTTTGTAGGCCACGCCCTACCTCTTCCAGACGGGAGACGTGATTTATGTGTGGCTGCGTTAACAGCTGCAGCCCACTAACGCTGACCCAGCCTAATCCTACCATTAACCCATCCTAATCCACCTTCAGACCAAACCCTTGCCCTAAACCTAACCATAACATCTTTGTTTTTAATTTGGAACAAATGTGATGCATGTTTGGGATGGCGATCTCGTTACATGTGGGTAGCCTGCCCTTCCCGCGACGCAGGAGCCAATCATGTTGCAGCGGAGCCTGTCCTGCCTAGAAACTATGTGGGAATCCGAAAAACGCGACGCGAGCGGTAGAGGCGGGCGGAAGCTCGGCATCGGCGTGCTCCAAGCTTGGAGGAGAAGAAAGCCCTTTCCGTCCCCTTGCCTTTCTTTCACTCTTCTTGTTTTATATTCTTAATATAAATGAGTCTGCGTTTGTTCGCATACTTCCGCGTTCATCTAGAAGCGCCTGACACTACAAAGTGTGGCTGCTCTGTTTTCTAATTTTTTTTTTTTGTCTGGTTTTTGTAAGAGAAAAGTCAAAGTTGGAAAATTCATTTCGGCCGTCTGTATGTTTCACGTATATTGAGGACTGACAATAAATGCTAGCATACCGTCTGCGATGTGGCTCGTGGCTCGGCACAGTAGCTGGGAGTCACCGGACGAGCGGTCAGTGCGTCTGCCTCCCGTTTCTGACGTTCTGGTCAGACTCTCCGCTCTTGCACGTTCTCCCAGTGCTTGCGTGGTTTTCCGCGGGTACTCGGGCTTCCTCCCACATTCCAAAAACATCCACGTTAGCTTCATTGGAGAGTCTAAATTGTCAATCGGGGTGGCCCTTGCATTGGCTGGCGACCAGTCCAGGGTGTACCTCGCCTCTCGCCCAAAGTCAGCAGGGATGGGTTGCAGCACACCCGTGACCCAGTGAGGATAAGTTGCATAGAAAGGTGCTGTATAACTGAAATGGATTGTTATTTTTGCCTATTTAATCTGTCCGGCCTAAGTTGCACGTTGTCATGAAACTGTTTGCAGACTTGCGATGAACAGGATCCGAATCCACGTCCTGCCGAGCAGCCGGAACCGGCTGACGCAGCAGACGGCGCGTCCTCAGGAGGCGCAGACGTGCGCCTTCACGCAGCGGCCGTGCTCCCAACCACGTCTGGACGGCTTGGAGTTCTGCATCAAACACATTCTGGAGGACAAGAGCGCCCCGTACAAGCAATGCAATTACGTCTCCGCTAAGAATGGCAAACGCTGCCCCAACGCTGCGCCAAAGGTCGAGAGGAAAGACGGGTAAGCGAAGCGTTACGGGAAACGCTCCTCCGGTTCTCTACTGTTAGCATCCTGGGAACTGCCCTTCCCAATTGTTGCCAACTCGTGACCGCCTTTTATAGATGTTAAAAACAATCAAGAAAATCCGTTGTTTAAAAATGGCCCTACATCGAAAACATCATGTATATTACATTTTTATACATAGCGAGGGTTGCAAATAGTTTCCGTGGGATTTATGGGAATTAACTGGGAGTTGAGGGTAAATGACTGAAAAAGCAACATAAATCAATTTGATCAAACGCAGACGTCCATGCAAAATAATATAATTTCAACAGATTTATATGGAACTAGTACTGGGATCAAGTTTAAAATATTTTATGAAAAAAATACTTTCATTAAAGAACAAAAATGTGAGTGTTGTGTTCAATATAACCCTCCTGACTCCTAAAATTAACAAAAATCCAAAATGCCATGTAAAAATACCAACAGTCCAATACATAATGTTTCATGATAAGAAATTCATTCAAAATGCAAATAAAAGCAGAATCTTCCCTCAACCTTTTGCAATGGGCTCTTCATATTTAGCTGTACTTAGTCAGGATTATGCTCAAGTACACTTTATTGCCAAAAGTATTTGCTCACCTGCCTTGACTCACATATGATATGATGTGATGTGAAGTGATATCCCGTTCTAAATCCATATGGGTTCATATGATGATGGGATACCTTTCTGCAGCTGTAACAGATTCAACTCTTGTGGGAAGACTTTCAACAAGGTTCAGGAGTGACTTTATGGAACTTGTTGCCCATTCTTGCAGGAGCATATTTGTGAGGTCACAGACTGATGTCGGATGACAAGGCCAGGCTCACTGTCCGCTCCAAATCAGGCCAAAGGTGTTCTAAGGAGTCTGTGCAGGCCAGTCAGGTTCATCCACACCAAATTATCTCCTCCATGTCTTTATGAACCTTGCTTTGTGCACTGGTGCACAGACATGTTGGAACAGGAAGGCGTCATCCCCAAACTGTTTGCCTGCCCAAAATCTCTTGGTATGCTGAAGCATTCAGAGTTCCTTCCACTGGAGCTCAGGGGCGAATATTTTGGACATTTCCAACTTTGTGGGAACAGTTTGGAGACAGCCCTTTCCTCTTCCAACATGTCTGTGCACCAGTGCACAAACCAAGGTCCTTAAAGACACGGATCATAGTTTGTGGATGAACTTGACACAGAGTCCTGACCTCAACCCTATTGAATACTTTTGGGATGAATTTGAGCGGAGACTGAGAGCCAGGCCTTCTTGTCCAACATCAGTGTGTGAACTCACAAATTCCCATAAACACACTCCTAAACCTTGTGGAAACTTTGGAAAGCCTTTTCCGAAGAGTTTAAGCTGTTATAACTGCGGAGGGTGGACCAACGTCATATTGAACCATATGGATTAAGACTGGGATGTCACTCAAAATCATATCTGAGTCAAGGTTGGTGAGCCAATACTTTTGGCAATTTAGTGTATATTTTCATTTTTTAAAATTCAAGTTTCCTATTAAGAAGCCAGCCTTCAATTTAGTTCATTTGGGTATATTCCCAAAAATTCCCATAGAATAAACCTTTGTCCTCTGAGGTTGAAAATTGTCTTTGGCTCAGCACTGTAGAAGACAAACCTTTAATAGACACATTAAAAACGGAAGTCAGATATATTAAGAATTGGAATAAAAGTAAAGGTGAAATAAGATCTAGTACAATAAGCCAAACGTCAACGTGGAGAAGTTCAGGTTATAAAAATTGTTGAGTTGAGCATCGTGATGGCATTTGGTGTAAAGGATTTTTGAAGAATGACTTGTTTAGTGCAGGGCGATATATGGAGAAGCTCGATTCGATCGATATTTATTAAAGTTCGATGTGAAAAATGGTTTGTCGATCGTATTTTGTATACTATTCAGTCCGCTTGAGCGCTTGTTCCGTGGAGTGTGGGACACAAAGGGCGGAGACTCCACCCCCGCTACTGTTGCTCAACGGAGTCGCCACCAGCATGGAGGAAAAGAGAGATCCTAGCAAGCCTGAAATAGTTCCAAAAAAAAAGGGCACGTAACGTCTATTATTTGAAAATGGTGTGGCTACAGGCAAAATGACACAACAAACGACTGTCTTCTCAAGATGTATAAGAAAGACGTTGCAACGAAGACGGGCAACACTACAAACTTGTTCCAGCGCCTGAAGCTGTAGCACGGTGTCGAGGGTCAAGCGCGTCTCGCGCTAGAGAGAGCTACGACCGCCTCTGCCGCTCCTTCAACTTCCACAACACAAACTTACTTCCACAACACAAACTTACTTCCGATTCCTCCCACTCAAAATCGAAGCATTTATTGCTCAACTCCTCTGAGGTCGGCAGCTGATGCAAAGTTTTTGATCTGCGTTGTCGCTCAGCAATTTTTCCTGAGTTGTGTGCGTGGGTATCAACCACGAAGTGGGCAGTGGGCTTCGAGTAGCGCAGCTACGTCACGACTCTTGAAAATAATTGGATCATTTTCCTGCCTTTTGCCTTTCCTAAGCTATATTGCATTCAATTTATAAATGTGTAGACGTCAAATTTAGACCAGGTCACAGACTTATTTTGAGCTGTTATGCAAAAAAAAGGAGTTTGATGGCATGGGTCCGATCTTTAAGAAACTGAGTGTGACCGTAACTGCATGTATAAAAATGAAATAACATCGGATCACATGGAACTTCTGTTGTGCTGCAGTCATATTGGCGTTGACGAGACGCTGCTTCAAGTGACTTTTCCGTAACACCGAAAGCATATTGCTCGCCATGGTGTCCGCTGGCCAGAGACTGAGCAGCACTGGATTTGTTTATAGCGTAAACTAGTGGTACTCCCTGTCCCTTACCCAATTTGTTCCGTGTGGGAACTTGGTAAGTCTCTGGACCATAGCAAATAATGTGTAGATGAAGGCGGGTCATTTATTTTACTAGCTGTCTGCAACCCACTTCTTTACACCATGTGCCACTTGTATAGTGTTTCATGCAGCATTCATTCGGTTGTTACCGCATTCTTGAGGCATTTCCAAGTGTGATCTAGCAGTATGTGCCGTAACTACAAGTTTCTCACTCCCCGCTTTTGTCTGCTTTGTTTTTGTTTTTAAAGTGTGACATTCTGTGCCGAGCACGCCCGCAGGAATGCCATGGCCCTCCGCGCTCAGATGAGGAAGGCGTCGTCCGGTCCGTCGCCAGAGACGCTGCTGTCCCAGCTGAGCGGGTACAGCCGCGCAGAAACGCGCGGCCTCGATGGAGGTCGCTCCGAAGCGAGTCGTATTCTAGGTAAATGTTGCGCTTACGGCTGTCCGATGACTCGTCATGTCTTCATCTTCAGGGGCAGAAAGTTCGACATTTCGGGGCTCCACAGTAACCTTTGCACTTTTTCAGTCAGTAGCACCAGCATAAGATTTTGGCGCACCATTATTTTGAGGACATACAGCATGACTATGGCATACCATGCCCACGGTGGACACAGTCAATCTACTTATGTTAGGCTGCACTGGCTCATTGTCAAATCGTGGGCAAGAACACGGTCTACGAAAGTTGCCCGTGTTCCATCTGAAAGACATAATTGTCCTTTTGTCTTGTCCTGTATGTCTTCCTCTGCCTCTGTAGTCAAACTTCAACACCCAGTGCTCACTGAACTCACTCTTCACATCATTAGCCGCAAGTGTGATCAATTTTGAGTTGCGAGTTGCTCTCTTTGAGTTTGGCTTTTACTCCCTGTGCTTACTTACCGTTACGCACCGCAAGTGTCACATCCGAGTGCAAAATGTGTTTTAGTGGGTGAAAATGTGTTGGCAAGTTGGGTTTAACTCGGTGAAAAATGCTTAAGGTTCTCCCAAAAGAGTGATCCATTCAATAAGTGGTTTCTGGGCACTGAGGATTTGGCTCAGACAATTGGGTTTTTGGGTTTAGCAATTGAGAAATACTAATAATAGTAATGGAGTTAGTTTCAAAGCCTAACGCCACCGCGACGATGTGGTAACATTTTGGATTCAAGCGCGGGCATCCTGCTAACACCAACGAGCTGGCATGTCGAATTTGTAGGAAGTCGGAACAAAGACGACACAACTTAAACCCTCAAAGTGACAAAATCCGTTTTAAACACAACCATCCCCCCAATTTCTTCAGCTGGGAACAAAAAACACGGTGGGACATTTCCCGTTTCCTGTCATCTTGCAATTATGGTGCACTTTGCCCAACACTGCAAATACAAACGTGACCGCGTATATGGCGCACACATGCTCACATTATGTACAGCATCGCGTACTCGCTATTTTCACTAGATGTAGCCGTTGAACATGTTGACAAAGCAGCGTTTAAAGAAAGGCTGCAGACTTTTGAAAAGTAGGACTCACTGTTTCCATGACGTACAACCCGGGACTCATATAGTTTCAAGTGTAAAATGATCTATGGAGACACATTCACTCACTCATTCATTCATACATATTATATACTGTAGTTTAAGGCTTTGGTGAAAAAGCTTACAGGGTAAAGACGTGCAGTGTACGCCTACGTACGTATATGTATGCGTACACTGCTAAACGACAGAGTAAAAAAACAGACAAACTTCAATTTGTCTTTTATAAAGCAGTAAATTGTGTTGTTTTAATAAGCTGCTACTTCTGCAGCTATGTTATATGTTGTTATAATTGGGAACTACAAATGTTAAAATAACATTCATTCCGTCATTCATTTTCCGTACCGCTTATCCTTACTGGGGTCGCGAGGTTAAAATAATGTTTTTGTAAAATTATCGGTCAAATAAAAATGACATATCTACACACATTAACGTCACTATTTAATCAACAATCCCCCCCAAAAATGTCTACAGTGCCCATCATTTTGTCAATATTTTTTAAGTATGCTGACATCATGAGCACAAACCACCAAGTCATATTAGCCGTACTCACTTAGAACTCCCAAATCATTACAAGGGCAAATTCCTCTCTTCCCTCCACTATGCAGGAAATAAGAATATTCTAGCAATAAAGAAGAAAGAAAATGGTGCAGAATGGCAGTCATGTTTCTGTCAGACTGCCCCCTGCAGGGCAGCTGTGGCTGCACAAGTTGCTTACCACCACCAGCAGGTGTGACTCGAGAAGTGAATAAATAAGGCGAGAAATTGTAAAGCATCTTTGAGTTCCTTGAAAAGCACTAGATAAGTCAAATGCAGTATTATTTATTTTTATTGTTGTTGTTATTGAAAACCTCAGAACTGTGAGGCAGAGGTGCTAACCACTCAACCACCGTGATGCCCAGTTGATTTATTCTTCATTGTCCCCATCGTCAATCATGGAAACTTCAAAGTCACATGAACCCTCAGAGACCCTTTAGTCAGCAAAAACATCAGCTTTATAAACCGTTAAGGGCCTCTTGTTTCCCCATGTTTATTTAATTTTTTAAATTTTTATTTATTTATTTATTTTTAACCCAGAATTAACTAGATTTAATTATTTCTTTTTTTAAACTAACAACTCTTGTAATTAGTGACAGGAAGAAGTATGTAATTTTACACTTTCAAATGTGTAGGAACACTGGAGAAACTGGTCATACAAGGTTTTCATCATTGTCTCCTTGTTGTGTATTTTACTGTATTTTTGCTGAAGAATTTTCAGTTGCATGTGTGCGTAGTCATGTATGAAATGTGTTGTCCAGATGAGGACAGTCCAATGAGTGAGGAGGAGCAGGGTCCCCTGGTACTGGACCAGACGTGGAGAGGAGACCCTGAAAGTGAGGCCGACAGCATCGACAGCGACCACGAAGATCCTCTCAAGTAAGACAGATTATCCCACCCATGTTCATTCTCCAGCGCTAAGCAAAGCTCTAAGAACGGCCTCAGAAGCTCATATTGTTAGCAATGAAGTACTGGAGCACTTCCGCCATGGTTGCACAATTACCGTAATTTCTCGTGTATAATGCGCATCCCCCCCGACCCCCCCACAAAAATGTCCAAAATCAATGGTGCGCATTATACATAGGTATAGGGGAAAATGGAAGAAGAAAAAACTTTCCCATTTTATAAATGTGTGCTCTCATCTAGAGGTTATGAAAAAGCGGTACACGTTCATTTCAATATGCCACCACCACCTAGCGGTTATGAGAAAGGTGTACACTTTCATTCTAATATGCCAGCGCTACCTAGAGGCTATGAAAAAGGTGAGGCCTACACTTTCATTCCAATATGACGGGTACATATGACTGCATAATATGTACTCATAAGTTTACATACCCTGTCAGAATTTGTTAACTGTTTTTTAAAATTTTTTTAATATATATATATATATATATATATATACTGCGACTTACTGAACAACCACCATCATTAATTTCTTTATTCTTATGTTTTGTTCGATGATAAGGCTTTTCTGAAATGCTTGACCGTTTAATTTGAATCCCTTTAAAATTAAATGTTTCACCTGGCCCTTCATGTTTTCTTTAAACAATTGTACCCATCTTACAAATTCTCTCCGGGTAATCAAACATGAGCAGAACTGTGTTTTCTGATTTACTAAATAAAAGTAGGGCTGTGAATTTCAAAAGAGCAGCAAGTAAATAAAAATAAATTACATGTTCAAATGAAGTGCTTCAGAATAATTCTTTGAAAAAACTAACAAAATACAGATAATACTTCGTTTTGATTATATGGCTAGAAGCAAAATCATGCGTTGTAAAAATGCATTATACATAGGTAGAAGGGTTTTCCAGAATTTTGAGGTCACCTTTGGGGGTGCGTATTATACATGGGTGCGCAATATACACGCGAAATTCCGGTAAATCCACTGCACCAGGGTTGTTATAGTTTGGGATTTTTTTTTTTTTTTCAAATTCAGTTTAGTTTTAATTAATTTTAAAGCCAAGGTTTTTTTTGGTTTGTTTTTTAATTATTAGTTTTAATTTAGTTTTTATTAGTTTCAGTATTACTTTGCTTTTTAAACAGGGTAATTCTTGTATACAAGATTAAAGAAAAAAGGTCACAGTAAATATTGTGTGATTTAAAAACTCAACGAAAGAGATTTAAAAAGTGATGAACAACCATGCAGAAATCAAATAGAGGTACTTTTAAAACTGTTCCCAGACTTGAAATGAAACGACCAGACTTAGCTTTAATTTGAGAGTATTTATATACAGAGGTGGGTAGGAATCGCAGGGCACAGATAAACAAACAACCATTTGCACTCATATTCACACTTACGGACCATTTAGAGTCTTAAATGAACCTACCGCGCATGTTTTTGGGATGTGGGAGGAAACCGGAGTGCCCGGAGAAAACCCACCCAGACACGGGAAGAACATGCAGACACCACACAGGCGGGGCCGGGATTTGAACTCCGGTCCCCAGAACTGTGAGGCAGATGTGCTAACCAGTCGCCCACTGTGCCATTTATCAATTATTGCTTACTTATCATTTTTTTTCATGTGCCATCTGTTCAGACTAAGACTTGCGCTTTGGGCACTGTTTGCTCCAATCCAACGTAACCGCTAGTGACGTTTAACTCTAGTTCACCAATCAAACGACTGAAAGATACGCCAGCCCTGCTGATAGACGTGGCCATGTTGGGAAGGTCGTTGTTCCCATTGAAGGCAACGGCAAGCGACTGTGTTTACAACCCCAATTCCAATGAAGTTGGGACGTTGTGTTAAACATAAATAAAAACAGAATACAATGATTTGCAAATCATATTCATTTATCAACAACACCCAGAAACGCCGGCCATTTCTCTGGGCCCGAGCTCATCCAAGATGGACCGACGCAAAGTGGAAAAGTGTTCTGTGGTCCGACGAGTCCGCATTTCAAATTGTTTTTGGAAATTGTGGCCGTCGTGTCCTCCGGGCCAAAGAGGACAAAAAAACCTTCGGACAGTTATGGACGCAAAGTTCAAAAGCCAGCATCTGTGATGGTATGGGGCAGTGTTAGTGCCAATGGCATGGGTAACTTACACATCTGTGAAGGCACCATTCATGCTGAAAGGTACATACAGGTTTTGGAGAAACATGCTGCCATCCAAGCAACATCTTTTTCATGGACGCCCCTGCTTATTTCTGCACGTGTTACAACAGCGTGGCTTCGTAGTAAAAGAGTGTGCGTACTAGACTGGCCTGCCTGCAGTCCAGACCTGTCACCCATTGAAAATGTGTGGCGCATTATGAAGCGTAAAATACGACAACGGAGACCCCGGACTGTTGAACAGCTGAAGCTGTACATCGAGCAAGAATGGGAAAGAATTCTACTGACAAAGCTTCAACAATGAGTGTCCTCAGTTCCCAAACGTTTATTGAATGTTGTTAAAAGAAAAGGTGATGTAACACAGTGCTAAACATGACCCTGTCCCAGCTTTTTTGGAACGTGTTGCAGCCATACAATTCAAAGTTCATGAATATTTGCTCAAAACAAGGTTGATCAGTTTGAACATTAAATATCTTGTCTTTGTAGTGTATTCAATTAAATATAGGTTGAACTTGATTTGCAAATCATTGTATTCTGTTTTTATTTATGTTTAACACAACGTCCCAACTTCATTGGAATTGGGCTTGTAGTTTGCATTGATCGATAGCGCCTACCTGTGGGAAGAAGCTGGAAGAGGTGGTGACCAGGATGTGGATAGTGGAACAGGTTCCTTTGTGTTTATTGATGAGGTGATTGCTGACAAAAGAAGCTGAATTAATTCTCAAGGGTTTTGCTGGGCAATGTCTGCTCATATTCAACAAAATGCTTCAGAACACACTGGACGGTGATTCACAGAATGACTCGATGCATATTGCAACAGCAACCAAAGAGTTTTTGAAGGCAAAGAAGTGAAATGTGATGGAAATCAATTACCTGACCTGAATCTGACTGCACATACATTTGACCTGCTGAAGACAAAACTAAAGGGAAAATGCTCCAAGCAACAAGAACAAGGAAGTGAAAACAGTTTTGGTAGGGCATTACCAGGGATGAAATCCAGCCTCAGCAAATATGCGACTGCAAACGATGAGCAAACGTGTATTCAAAAGTCAGTTTGATTTAGGATTGTTCATTTGTTTGTCCCACTACTTGCGGTCCCTTCAAAAGTGGGAGTTTGCACACATATCAACTGTTGTAATTCCTACACCGTTCACCTTATTTGGATGTAATTAAATAGTACCCTCAAATTAAGCTAAAAGTCTGTGGTTAAAGCACATCTTGTTCGTTTCATTTTAAATCCATTGTGGTGGTGTTTAGAGCCAAAAACATGACAATTGTGTCCATGTCCCAGGATGGTTCACAAAATCCAGGGTTTGGTTTGTTTCTCGGTTTTGTGCTCGCCGTTTGCAGTTCGGTTCGGTACACATTGGCTCTGAAGAAAATCACAATTTACTTGAATAATAATGCAGTATTATTATTATTTTTTGTATTTAAATGATTTTTTTATTAATCAGAAATATATCTTGTCTATGTCAGTGGCATATAGTGACAGGCAGAACAATTAAATGCTCTTCCTTTGGAAGACAAAAGATACAATAAAGTTGTGTCCACCTGTTGCAATTCATACACAACAGAATAGGTCATGCCTTCCTGCAAATATTTCAGCTTTGTGTTCAATGCTTTTTACGATCTTTTTGTTTGGTGGTCAACCATTAGGTTTTTCTTCTGCAAAATATGTGCCTTGACTGAGCAAAGGTTGGAAAACACTGGTCTAAATCTCTAAATAAAAGCACAAGTTCTTAAATAAGTCTTATATAACATAGACATATTTCATAATTCATATCCAATAGGGGTAGATTATCTAATGAAAATTATGCGTGAATCAACTTAGCTCATGCATAACATTGGTCTCTTTGGTCATGGGACCAAGGACACTATTCTCATCTTTTGGGCTCTAAACGCCACCACAATGGATTTGAATTAAAACAAATAAGATGTGTTTTAACTGCAGACGTTCAGCTTTCATCCGAGGGTATTTCCATCCACATCGGGTAAACTGCGTAGGAAGTATATCTACCACTTTAACCGCGTATCCTTGCTGAAGTAGGCCAAACTTATTTTTCCTATGCTACAATGTTGCCAGGGAGCCAATAAAATGATAAGAACAATGGTAATGGGATGGTAAAGGTGTTGGGAAATGTAGTTTTCTCTGTAAAATCACAACACATTGACAGCGCCACGAACAAGCATGGTGGCAACACTGGCACGTTCTAGGGTGCGTTCAGAAATCTCCTCAGAGCACTGTTGGAATGTACACTCTCAAGAGTAGCGTTGGAGTGTCAGATTGAATTCCCACAACCGTACGCGCCGTGAGTGCGCGTGCCTCGGAACCAAACGGGACACACGTGGACCAAACCGTTTTGACGGTTGTCAAAAAACGCTCCATCCCTAATAGATAGATAGATAGAGTTTGTGTTTACCTCCTGTATCTGCAGTGAAAGTCTGTTTTTGTTGCGTCCAGGATTATTGTGACAAAGCTTTTGAAGTTTTCCTTTTGTTGTTTTGCTGCAGTTCAGTCTTCTGTGTGCCAAAGAGCCAAAGTCCTCATCTGTTTTCACATCTGCCTTTCTTGGTAGCATCTAGTCGGTAGCTGTCTTAGTCATCTCCGTGGGTAACGCGTAGCAACAAAAAACGGCTTCACACATGTTACAAAACTTATGCTCAGCAGCAAAACAGAGACGCTGCCCAATGCCGTCACTTATACTTACTTTCCTTGTTCCGTTCGGCTGTACCGAAATAAATACATTTAAAATCAACGCCGAAAGCTCATGTATGAAATTAATTGACAGAGATGAAAAGGAAGGGAATTTTCTCTTGATAGTTTTGTAAACGTCAAATCTCGTTTGTTAGTTATCGTTTTTTAAAACCGCCTGTTTTTTCAATTTTAATTTTAGTTATTGCCTTCGTTTTCGTTAACTAGGATAGCCTTGCTCTTAACAATTTGCCCCACCATTCCATTTCAGTTGCTTGATTAGCTACCCATTCATTTTCTAGTGAATGGTTGTCATGAGTCTAAAATCAGTGATAGATATCACTGATCAATTACAGTCCAGTAAACCCTCGCTATTCACGGGGGTTAGGGACCAATGGACGCCCCCCAGTTACTTATGTTTAGATCGTAAATGTACCAGGTACTCTGATCCCAAAACACTTGAATATGGTTTTAACCTTATATCCCTTTCTCAGTTTACCACTTAGCTTTCACCTCACCTGCTTGTCGGACCCCTACTCTAATCTTCCACGGTACTGCTGTTCGCTGTCAAGCCAGCTGGCTATCAGTTGGTGGCCAATGCTAGCTACTTCTCTGCTAACATGGCGCCATCCTAGGGCGTTACAGAAAGAGCACAAAAGTATGCAGATAGGCTGGTTTTGATTTTCAGTGAATAGTTTTACAGAAACATTTGCTACTAGGTGAGTTGGTGAATGGTGATTGGCAAATCAGCTGGGGTTTATCGTCATAATCTTTACGCCGTCATTCAATAAAATATGCGGCGCCTGAAAACCATTTTTTCCCCCGATAAGAACAGCAGGCGTCAAGAGTTTTTCCATTGCAGCAAGTCACCGGTTGCGTGAAGGTCAGTCGAGCAAGTGTGTGGCGTACCTAATGTGGCCTGCGATGAGTTTGCCATAAAGAAGCGTCGAGGTGCGGCCCCTAAATTTGTGCACCCCTGCAGACATGCTGGCGTGTACACGGCAGAGGAGGTGGCGCTCTTCACTCGAGATAAACTCATCAGGCTCCAGTCCCTCTACATTGACCAGTTCAAACGCCTGCAGCATCTGCTGAAGGAGAAGAAGCGCAGATATCTGCACAACCGCAAAGTCGAGCACGAAACCATCGGTAAATATTGAGTCGTCATCAATCGGCAGTCCCATCTCGCGAGATGTCACCGACCCGACCGTGTGTTTGTACTTGGACACAGGAAGCAGTCTTCTGACAGGACCTGAAGGCCTGTCTGTAAAGGAGAGGGAGAATCTGAAAAAGCTCAAAGCTCTCCGTCGCTACCGCCGCCGCTACGGTGTGGAAGCTCTGCTGCACCGGCAGCTGAGAGAGCGAAGGCAGACGGTGACAGACGGAGCTCCTCAGGTACTCAACTGATTTTTTTACATGCCGTTCGCCATTCACTCCATCAACCCGTAGCGACACACTTTCTACTACCTACCGTGACACATACACTGTCGGGTGCCTAAACTTGTCCGACTTGCGTGTTGGCATTTCTCTCCCTCATAATAGACGTGACAAGCTCGAGATTCACCCCCAAAGCTTGATGTTCTGTTAAAAAATTGCTGATCTCAAATCCAAAGCGATGCAACGCAGCCATCTACAAGGGTCTGTTATTTGGTTTAGAACCTGCACTCCACAGACAAGCTGGGCGCGACGAGAGAACCTCTTCCACGCCTACCTGTTGAAAAACGTACTTGACGAATATAAACGTCGGTGGCAGTTAGGGTTAGGAATCTGTGGCATGAGGCCGATGCGATACATACCTAGATACACAGATTATGATTCGATTAAAAAACTAAATCTTTAAGGGTGGAACGGTACAATTCGCTTCAGTATGGGATCGATCGATTCGAATCATGAAGCACCTTAATTTGACTTAACCCAATTCTATAAATTGACATTTGTCTCACCATATTTTAAAATATCTGTGAGAATTGTTGCTTTATGGCATAGATAAACAAAATATATTTTACATCTATATTTTCAAATTTCAAAATTTAAATAGACCACAACAATTTATTTTATAGAGAAAATCTCAACAAACAATAGTATTTTTATTTATTAAACAATGGCACTGCTTGCTGAGTGCTGACTTTTTGAACTTGAAGTCGTGATGACCAGGTTAGCGCTACCGGCTGATTGGACATACCTGGCCGTGTGTCCTCTCCACAGGGACGTGCACAGACATTTTGGGGGGCAGAGGCTGAAGTGAGGAAAAAAGGGCACATCATTTATTCCTGAATAAATAGGACATCTCTGACTTACCCATTTATTTCAGTACACTTACATAGTTGTTGGCTATTCCGCGGATTTCATCTAAATAATATGGCCACAGAGAAACACTTTTTTTTCTATAACATTGACTGGGTTTATCACAAGTAAGCAAGAACAAAAGAAGCCGTGACACCGTGTGTGTTTTGTATACTACTAGTCTGTAGTGAATATTCAGAATAACTGACTGCACCAGGGAGCGGTACATCGAAATGTGTTTGTTTTTGCACATGACAATACATTAATTATTGCTGTTATTGAAATAAATGGTACTTTAAAGTAAATCTAATCGTCACACAAAAATGAATGAAAAATGAAAAAGACTGTTCTCTCCATAAATAAGCAAACCAACCCATCCCCGAAACAGCAATTAGGCCAATGTTCAGTTGTAACGGTTAGGTTCATTGCATTCTACATTCCTTTTGCTCATTTTGTACATTTCCCTGAAAAAGACTCCAGAGACATAAAAATCACTGCAAAAATATTTGAGAACATGGGATCAATCCAACTTTTCCATCCATCCATTTTCAGAAGCGCTTCTTCTCAATTGAGTTGCGGGTGCGCTGGCACCTATCCCAGGTGACTTCAGGTGAGAGGCAGGGGACACCCCGAACTGGTTGCCAGCCAATCGTAGGGCAAGGCGACTTTTTAAAAATGAAATTACAATAAAATGTCTTGAACTCTTGTTACTAACTTTCTCTCTGCTTTGTATCTTTCTTTTTGTTTGGAACTGTTTTGCGGGCGGGGGAGCGGGAGCGTCTTTCAGAGTGCATTGAGCGGGATCTCCCGACCAGCGATTAGAGTTTTCTTTTTCTTTTAGTTCATATTTGACAGGGACGTTGTATCAAACCAAGAATGCATATGTGATAGAGGGAAATTCATTTATAAAATAAATAAATGGAAATTTAAAAAAAAGTCCCAGAAAAAGGGTGTACACGTGCCTGCCTCTCGGCAGTTTCTTTTTGGGGTCGCAAAGTACCCACACTGGAACAGATAAGTGGACTGTGAGGACTCTGAGGTATATCGCCCATGGAAATTGCCGAGATGTACCCACCTTTGCCATATTGTCTGCATGTTCACAATCTGCGGGGCACATTTCGACACTGGGGCTGGCGGCGGACTTGCGTTCAGGTACGTACCGCGACATTGCATTTAGTGTTTACAACTGTCGGGGGAAATGTAGCGTGTGTGAACACACTTCTTTGCTATCGCTGTGACCACGGAAGTACGTCTGCGGCGCACAGCGCTGTTAAAGCTGTGCAAAAAAATATTAGCCAAAAGTATTCATAGCAACCAATTCTTGAGTGAGTTCTTTTATGTCAGGAAAAGCCAATGAAGTTCCAGTTGTATGCCGCTTATTGGCAAGAAGTAACAACGCGTTGGAGACACAGTTTCACGATTGCCTAAACAAAGGGGAGCTATCTAGCTTATACTCTGAGTAGGGTGGAAGGTGCCAGAAAATGCCACTCTTTATAAGGCACAGAACAGATGTTATAACCTTCGGAAATCAGCCCAGACAAATGACTTAGACTTGTCAATCTTTTCTGTTCCTTCTCCCAGGCTACGCCTGTCTAGATCTCACACAACCTTCTTTATCTATTTCGATATGCAGGCATTATATCTTTATAAAAAGATATCGGCGCGAGAGCTCTCGCACTTGTTTTAAGAGATGAAAACTGTAAAGCCGATTCTTAGCCTTGCAATATCCGTTCCACCGCCCTACAACCGATGTAGCTAAGGATTCTTGGCTGATTTTGTATTGATTATGGAGTTTGCTCCCGATACAGTCGTATCTCTAGCCTTTATGAACGGATATCCGGTCGCAACGGTTTGTCGTTCCCAACACTCGTGGCAGTGAATGGTTGGATTCCAGTTGATGAAAATAAACGTCCACGGCAGTGAATCAGTTGATAAGACCAGGTCGTAGGATTCATGGTAGATGGGTAAAAGGGCTATGGGTTAGGTTGAAATAAACATAAAAACAGTGAGGGAAAAAAAGCAATGCAACACAATAAAAACCCATCATATGAAGGACAATTCATTTAAAAAGTGTTGAGCAGCCAAACTGCAGAAATTCTAAGTTTGATTCTTGTTTTGCCACAAAACAAGTGACTGATTGATTGGTATACAGGATGATCGTTTCCCTCACCACACTGGACAACAAAAACACCCTATTGTGACTAGACTCCAAACCTACATTTTAGAACTGAAGCCTTTTGGACTTAGGGTGAAATGTCTTTAACAAACGAGCAGTCCAGTTGCAGCAATTTAACATTTTCAGATTATAAATGTTGCTCTCAGTTCTCATCTTGGGCGGATCGTCGCTTGTAATTGGACTGTTTTTCCAACTTTGTTGCAATGTTAATTTCTTTAGTCATCTGATTTCTCGCTCGATTATACAGGGCCGTGTCCCTTCTCCGATATGCGTCCTCCTTAGCCGGCCGGAGTTGCTTAAGTTTGGCAGTGAACCACGGCTTGTTGTTGTTGAATGTGTTGACTTTGTACACACACCTCTCCACAGAAACTGATATAGGATGTGACAGTGTCCGTATATTCATCCAGGCTGCCAGCTGAATTTTCAAAGACGCTCCAGTCTGTGCAGTCTAGACAGCGTGGAAGTTCCATCTTTGCTTCATTGGTCCACGTTTTCACCGTTTTCACTGTAGGCTTTGCGCATTTAAGTTCTTGCCTGTACGTCGGCATCAAGTGAATTAAGCAGTGATCAGACGAGCCCAGGGCTGCACGAGGTTTGGCACGGTATGCGTTATTTAGCGTAGTGTAGCAGGGGTCTAAAATTTTATTTTCCCTGGCGGGACAGTCGATGTACTGCTTGTATTTCGGGAGTTCGTGGTTGAGTTTAATGAAATCATTGAAATCCCATCCCTCCCTCGTTTCTTCCAGTGTCCCCCAGAGCTCTTTCTTGGGCCCCCTCCTCCTATCCATCACCTACATCATACCTCTTAAAAATACTTTCCGTAAATTTCTTAGTCCCAGTAACATTTTTCGAGGTACAAGCTCCTCACCATGATGCTCCTCATTTCCAATCTTTCTGTCGACATGACTCGCTCTCGTCATTCCATCGAGTGACACAGGCCCCCGCTGAGAAAGTGCTTCATATGCACCAGTGCCAGCATTTTAAATATAAAAATTGCAGACGATCAGGGGAATAATCGTGCCAAAGTCGTATTAAAATTGGATTAATTGTGCAGCCCTATGAGTACCACATTGAAAAGATTGAAAAATGTATTCTCCACCGACTGAGAAATCAGCAACCGGGGCAATCTGCGTTTTCTTTGGCAATCGCACCATGTTGTTTGTGGTTCAATGAACTAATGCAATTGCGGTCATTTCCCGTTAAGAACGCCAGGAGTGGCATTCATTTGTTCGCATCGTCCAGTTCAGCCGTGTCGTGCGGTGCGTGACTGGCTTTACCCGCAGGACAGCCACCACAGAAGAAGGCTTATTGCGGCATTCTGAAGTGGAAGTTGTCAAAAAAATAATAATAATAATAAAAAAATAAAATACTTTGTTGCTGTTCCCCATTTTTTAGGTGCACCCGCGAGCGGCGCAGGAGAAATGCATTTCCTTCATGGATGGAAGTCGATGCTGCAATCCCTGCCTTCCCCTGACCCGGCACTGCGTCTCCCGTATCCTCACAAAAGACGCAAAACCTTCGGCCCCCATCGTGACCGCTCACTTGTAGTAGCTTCCGCTTTTAATGGGAGCTCACATGATCTCCTTCCTGCGGTCTGTTGGTTTGCCCTCACCAGCCAAAGGATAAAACCAATTCAGTTGGAAGGCACACTCACTTTTTTTCTTTGTTTTTTTGGTGTGGCTTTTCATTTGAGATCAGCATGGCATAATACACTCAAGTAGTTACATCACTTACCATACAGTAAGACACAGTCGGTCTTCATGATAACCTTTATTGAGCCAATTAAGGCACATATTTTACGTTGGAATAATAATCTCAAGGCACATCACCCAACAAAAATGTGGTATGTACATTGTCATGTTTTCATACAGTAATTGACAATATTTGGGAAAATGTGTACACGTGGAAAACTTAATTGCAGGACAGTGCTCACGTGGAGCTATTTATCACAAATGTGTGTGCCCTTTTTAATTCATAACCTTAACTATAATCACCTACATGGCTGCGATCAAAGGTTTACACACTTTGTTTGGCCTTCTAATGTACACGCGTTTACACACAAACACAAGTGTGAATGGCTTTTAAGGCAGTGTTTTAAAAGCTTTTTTTAAGGCTATGTTTTCACACGTTGCTGGTTTGATTGGAAGTAGTGTTCGTGTACACACAGAAAATGAGGTTCTTGGCTCTCGAGACCCGACCCCTGCGTGTCATCCATGGCTGCGCTGGCTACTGTCAAAACACCTGCCAGAAAACCGAGTTGAAATTTATAGATCGAGAAAAAGATATTTAATGATATGGTAATGGACATACTTTGATCAAGTAGAAAATGTAGACCAATAAGGATTTCAGCCATAACTGCCAGGCAGCTTGGTCAGGATGCAAAGAAAAACCCACAAGTAACTTCCGCTGAAAGTCTTCTCTGCAAAAAAGTGATTTTTCCGGATCACTGGTTTTCTTAGAAGAATGGTACACATCCTACAAATTCTGCTCTTGTGTGGAAACTTGCGAGTATCGCTGTATACTGAAATAATGATAATTTCATCTCGGTTTACTCGATGTGTAATGCCGGCCTGTCTGTTTGAACACAAAGCTGTTCTTCTCTTGTGAATGGCACATGTAATTGAACCTTCTTCCATCGAGCGGAAGAGAATTTCATGAGCGACGTGACGAGGTTTCCCAAAAATGTCAGTCTGACAGAATTGCCAGGTCCGGTTGGATTAGCCACTCGTGGACCAAGATAGTTCCCCTTTTGTAGAGAGTGAAGAATGCGCGAATGACTGCATTCACAATTATTCATCATTCCTTACTCCTAATCACAAGATTGTTCTGCCTGTAACGATATGTCAGTGGCATAGAGAGATGACCAAAGATACATTGTGTAGTAAATTTAAAATATTAAATCAAATCTTACTTTTTCAACTAAGTGCAAGTGACGCAACTTTTGGCAATCACTGCACTAAAGTCGTTATAGGACTTAGCACAGAAAGACAAATTTGGTTTTCCAGTAGAGGGCTCTATGCAGAGTTGCATAAACTGTTTTTGTATTTTAATGAAATATTTGTTGTTTTTTTAAGAAAACTTTGTTCCGATCAGGCCTTTCTGTTTGACAATCATATTTGGGGCCTTTTACTTTGATCTCTGCTCATGGTCACTTTCAATCACACGGGTGTCATCACACTTGTAGAGTTGCAACATTACAAGAGGTCGCCGTCTTTGTGGAATTTTCTCAAAAACATGGAATGAGCGCTTGAAACGCCTTGAAAATCCAACGCAACAAATCAGTTCACAGTCGATGACTGACGCAATAAAGTTCCAATTGGTGTTTTTAGGGCAAGTGACGCCGTTTGAAGCATGACGGTCCTTTCCACGCATCGACTCTGAGAACCCCTTGGAATTTCGGCCCGTACGAGCTTCTTGGCGGATATTTTGAACAGAAACTTGTCAGCCAGTGTGAGAAGGGCTTCCCCAAGTAGCAGACACAAGGAGCCAAGAGATAGGTTGTGAAAGATTCAAGTTCTAATGTTTCACTCTAATTTGAAGGCGTTTTTTGACCAGATTTTCCAGTGGCGATATCACAAAAACAACAAAAAACACACACACACACACAACTCTATTTCTCTGGAACCTATCATCTGATTTTCCCAAATTCTGACTGCGTTATACTCTGGTTGAAGTGGCCATTCCAACCAAACTGTCATTATTGGTTCATCTACTACAGGGCTGCGCTGCGTTTCCTCTCTCGCACTTTCCAACTGAGTGGTTCAGACTCCTTGTCATCCTTGACAGTCGCACCCTCAGACATCTTCCAGGACAGCAACCAGGTTCTTTTCAGGAGCTGCCCGGGAACCAAGGACATCCCGTGCGAACGTACAGTGCACATGGGCCAGTCGGACGACCCCCGCTGCCCGCTTCACCTCCCCCTGCCTCCCCCCATGTACCAGCCGGAGCAGGAGCCCCCCCCACAGGAGCATCTGACCCCCACCGGCAGAGACCTGTACCTGAGCGCCGCCGAGCTCCAGCCCACCGAAAGCCTACCCCTGGAGTTCAGTGACGTGCGTGGAACGGGGTCTGTCTGCGGCGTGACTCGATGCCACGGTTGCAGGTTAACGTGCCGATCCACCTGTTCTACAGGACCTGGACGTGGAAGGAGACGGGACGCAGGGTCCTCCATCCCCCCTACAGTTTGACACGGCCCTGGCCCTCGAGGACCAGACCATCCGTGCGATCGCCGAGGCCCCGATGGACCTCCTGACCGCTGACGACCCGGATCAGGTCGACCTGGACGCGTCGGGACAGGACATCGACGACATTGTGGACGAGCAGGTTTGGCTCAGTCGGTCGCTTGGGTTCGCTTCTGACCCGCTTCTTTGACGACGACGCCGTATTTTTCCCGCAGGTTGCGTCCGAGGCGGCTGTGGCCAAAGAAGACGCTCCCAGATGAAGAAAGCGTTTTCAAGTGTGCCGAGTGTTCACCGGCTGCTCTTTGATTGCTCCTGTCTGCTCGCAATAAACTCTGCACTCATCCAGTTTGTTGTTTTTTGAATATGAATATACTTTAGGAACTCTTGTTTGCTATTTGTGGGATTGGGGAGCAAGCTAGTAACTGACACCCCCTGTAAAAATTGCCTACAATAATTGAAACTACAGGAAGTCCTCGATTTACGAATGAGTTCCGTTCCTACGCTGGCGACGTAACGCGATTTTACGCGTAAGTCGGATTCCACCGTTAAAGTGGAAATACTTCTGTTACGGGTATTGTCCCACGTGATTGTGACAGCAAGCTCAGTGTGTGCGTCGATGTGTGAGTGAGACGGGACTGCGAAGGAAGAAGGAGTGCGCACAGTAGCAAGTGTAGTGACGGCGAGCGGGGAAGAGTAGCGATTAGCGGAGGACCCGTTGACGTCGAAAGTGCAGAGGAGCTCATAAAGCCGGTAAAGCGGCAAATCGGTGCTTGGCGCCTTAATGGTTGCCGCCACCCAGCTCAGCTGCGCGACGAGAGAAGGGAGTTAACCCCGAGGAGGACGACCTCGGCCCTGGAGAAGGCGTCTCCCCTGCGTCTCCCGGCCACGGTCAGGTGACCGTAGCAGGAAAGGGTTAACACTTCGTATAAAGAAATTAAAATAAAAAAATAAGATGCTGTACTGACCATCACTGCTGAGCGCGTCGTAACTCGAGGACTTCCTGTATATATACACGCCAAAGAACAATCCCCAAAATATATTTGAAACTCATTTTACAATATGAAATGGCTTACAGAAGATTATTTGGAAAGGAAATGCACAAATGGTGACTTGCTCATGACTTATAACGTTAACAACCCAGACTAAACTAGCTTCTCCCTCAATATACAAAGATTTGAGAACATTTGTGATGTATCACTTCAAATACTTCCTCGACACTGATGTACTACTATCCTTTTCGACGGGGCTTTGTGGCACCTCACGGCTTCAAACCGAAAATAGTTCCATTTTCTTTGGTCTTCCTCTCGCTCTCTTGCCTGGCAGCTCCATCCTCAGCATCCTTCCACCAATATACTCACTCTCTCTCCTGGATGTGTCCAAACCATCGAAGTCTGCTCTCTCTTACTTTGTCTCCAAAACATCGAACCGTGGCTGTCCCGCTGATGAGTTCATTTCTAATTTGATCCAACCTGCTCACTCCGAGAGCGAACCTCAACATCTTCATTTGCTCTGCTTCCTGTTGTCTGTTCAGTGCCACTGTCTCTAATCCGTCCATCATGGCTGGCCTCACCACTGTGTCATAAACTTTGCCCTTCATCCTAGCAGAGACTCTTCTGTCACATAACACACCTGACACCTTCCTCCACCCGTTCCAACCCGTTTCTTCACTTCCTGACCACACTCACCGTTGCTCTGGACGGTTGACCCCAAGTATTTCAAGTCCTCCACCCTTGCTATCTGTTCTCCCTGGAGCCTCACTCTTCCCCCACCACCCTTCTCATTCATGCACATATATTCTGTTTTACTTCGGCTAATCTTCATTCCTCTCCTTTCCAGTGCAGGCCTCCACCTCTCTAACTGTTCCTCCACCTGCACATCACAATGTCATCTGCAAACATCATGGTCCACGGGGATTCCAGTCTAACCTCACCACTGCAAAAGGGAAGGGGCTCAGGGCTGATCCCTGATGCACCTTCAATTCGTCTCTCAAACCTCACCGCTGTTCTGCTGCCCTCGTACATGTCCTGTATGATTCTAACATACTTCTCTGCCACTCCAGACTTCCGCATGCAGTACCACAGTTCCTCTCTGGGTACTCTGTCATAGGCTTTCTCTAGATCCACAAAGACACAATGTAGCTCCTTCTGACCTTCTCTGTCCTTCTCCATCAATACCCTTAAGGCAAATAATGCATCTGTGGTACTCTTTCTAGGCATGAAACCATACTGTTGCTCGCAAATACTCACTTCTGTCCTGAGTCTCTCCTCCACTACTCTTTCCCATAACTTCATTGTGTGGCTCATCAACTTTATTCCTCTATAGTTCCCACAGCTCTGCACATCACCCTTGTTCTTAAAAATGGGCACCAGCACACTTTTCCTCCATTCCTCAGGCATCTTTTCACGTGCTAAAATTCTGTTGAACAAGCTGGTCAAAAACTCCACAGCCACCTCTCCTAGATGCTTCCATCCCTCCACAGGAATGTCATCAGGACCAACTGCCTTTCCATTTTTCATCCTCTTTAATGCCTTTCTAACTTCCCCCTTACTAATCATTGCCACTTCCTGGTCCACCACACTTGCCTCTTCTACTCTCCCTTCTCTCTCATTTTCCTCATTCATCAACTCCTCGAAGTATTCTTTACATCTGGCACTAGTCAACACATTTCCATCTCTATCCTTAACCACCCTAACCTGCTGCACATCCTTCCCATCTCTATCCCTCTGTCTGGCCAATCTGAAGAGATCCTTTTCTCCTTCTTTAGTGTCCAACCTGGCATACATGTCATGTGTGTTGGAAATTCCTTTTTGGTAGAATAATCATGGAAGCAATCTTGTCTGTTTTTTTTTTTTTTTGTAAATACAAAGAGCTATTTACATGATATAAACAAAAAGAGACAGAGGGAGAACGAAGTGGAAGAGGAGACAGAGGGGGAGCCCCCACACCCTATCTGAAGCCAAAACTCCCCAAAACAGATGATAAGGTCCTCGGGTCGGCTACCCGGCCGGCTGTTGTAGCTGCTTGGGAATGTCCTCGGATAAGACAAACAATGGCTTGCTGCTTTTAGCAAGGCTCGACATCTCAGAGAAGTTACACCAGAGGTTATGGAACAATAAAAGAATACATCATAAAGGAAAGGCGCTAAACCTTCTAAATGTGAACAGAAGTAATTCTGCCAGCTCTTGTTTGGTCTTTGCCACTTCTCCCTTCGCCCTCTGTAACATCTCCGTGTTTTCGAAGAAGGTGAATCGTGAACCGCGAATACGCGGGGGATTCCTGTAATGACGTCTTCACAATCACACGCCGGACCTCGATTGGGTCTCGTGACTATTTCATTTTCTGCAAGTCATTGCTCTCCATGACAATATGCAATAGTTACGTTGTCACTACTTTATAGAATGCACCAAAAACGTCTTATGGCTTTCCACAAAGTCTCAGGAGAAAGCGACCCTTTCGCCGCGCCACAGCCGTTTGCAATGCGGTGTGTGCGCGACATGTGGAAATGAGGCGGCCATGAAATGCACTCGTTGCACAATGGCCAAGATGAACTCTGTGAAAGGCTTTTGGTTTGCGCCGGTACACGTTTGCTGGAGTTGTGTTGGGCAGCGCGCACACGCACACACAAAACGGGGGGCGGGGAAAGCAGATTCGTGCAATGACATCATCACTTTTCTTCAAGGCAAACACTGAGGAGGAGGAGGAGGAGGAGGAGGAGGACAGCGCGAAGAAATGAGCCCAGCACGCTCTCCGTTTCGGGCCGACCGGCGTCGAGGACCTCCGGGAAGATGAGGTGAGTGCCACCCAGTGCCACCCGCGCGCTTCTTACCGCGTCGACGACGGAGCCGGTGTGAATCGTGGTGGGGGGTTAGGCTTCGCTTCTAAGCCGCCTGTCGCAGCTAGCAGGCCATGGGCGGAACGGCTCGTTGGCAGGACTGGACTGGACTGGACTGGTTGCTCTGCGTTGCTTTGCTTTGCTTTGTTTTGGACAGCAGCGGCTGCCACACGTCGTGGAAGGTTGTCACAAAGGCCCAGGCGCCCCTTCACTTGGAACTGGTTGCGTGAGGAGGGCTCGAGGCCCGTTTGACACATTTTGCAAGGAGGAAGGACGCAGTTGAGCCCACGTGCATCCAATCAAGGGCGAAATGCAAAAGTGCAGCTCGGAACCCGCACGCTCTGTGGCGGCCTTCCCAACGTGGATCCCGACATTGGACGGCCCCGAGCGACACGACACGCGTTGGCCTTCCATCCCGCTCGGTCGCCGGTTCCGAAGTAGGGCGCCGAGCCCTCGTTAACGTTTCAAATTAGGGTGACAATGCCGGCCGGGTTAGGGTTTCAAATAAGTGTTACGGTTACGAATTTAGGTTAGGGTATCAAATGACTCTTTGGAGCCCGACTTATTTGTCGTGGCGAGCTAGAGATGGAACTTTGTGTGGTTGATTTGGATTTTTGTTCACGCAGTTGTCGTCGTGTTCGCCGTCAGTTTCTTAAGGCGCATCGTGTTGAAAACCATGCATTGTTTCCAAAGGCGACTTTGAGCTTTCTTGTATAAAAGTGGGCGACAACTCGGCAGCACCTGGCGGCGCGTCAGACGTAGCGGTGCTCAAAATGGGCGACGCGACGCTTTCGTCACGCAGGAAGCGGGAAAGAAGCACGCTTGCTGCACATTTTGCATTGATTTCTTTTGGAAGACCGTCCATATCGAAAGAGGACCGCCCGCACTCCGTTCGGGATTATCGGATCGATGTGAGCCTTCGACCAAAAGTCGGGCTTTCGAATTAGGGAGTCGAGGCTTGGCTGGTGTTTCATTGGGAACTTGAACAAACCCATCGAGCGCAGGAAGACGTGGAACATTCGCGATGAGGATTTCAATTTCCAATGAGGAACTCAAAGCCGTTTTAACGAACTTTGGAGCGGCGGCTCGACAGTTTGCGGCGGCGCTGTCGGAACTTGATCTAATCCGTTCGGTTTGAGTGATTTATTTCGTATTTATCGTCTTTATAATTAAAGCCCCTTTAAAAATGATTAGTACAATTTCATTCACGGCGATGACGCCGTACTAACCTCCTGGAAACACGTGTCGGCGGAAGTCTTCGGCCTGCGGCGTTCCGAGTCGAGATCGGCAGCGCCCCGTCCCCGCCGTACGCGGTGTTGCCGGTGCATCGCTTCCCCCTCCTCAGACGCCGGACGGTGGACCGCAATTTCCTCAAAACCGTCCGCAAGTGGTTCTCCGTGGCCTCGCCGGACCCGGGTTTTTGCTTCCGCGACCGCCAAAGCCGCATTCCGCTCGGCTGCCTCAGGAGTCCCGCAGGCCAAAAGGCCCGATAGGACCCCCTTCTTCAGCTCGACGGCGTCCCTCACCGTCGGTGTCCACCAACGGGTTCGGGGATTACCGCCACGACAGGCACCGACCGCCTTACGGCCGGCGCTCCGATCGGCCGCCTCGGCAATGGAGGCGCGGAACACAGTCGGCTAGGACTCTATGTCCCCCGCTCCCCACCGAACGTGAGCAAAGTTCTGTCGGAGGTGGGAGTCGAAGTTCCTTCTGACAGGGGACCTTCCCGGCAGACCCTCACAATAGGCTTGGGCCTGCTGGGTCTGACCGGCATCTTGGGTGCATTTATTTTCATCATTATAAGAGGCCATTTGATCCGTGCTTGGTCTGGTCCCTAGGACCCGTTTGCCATGGGTGACCCTGCCAGGGGTGGCGTAAAGCCCCAGACCAACCCCTCCACCGCTACGCGGTGGCGACTCTGGGAGGGGTTTGTCTATTAGAATTGTCTAAAAAAATCCTCTCAATTACTCTGGCGTTGAGCAAATAGAAATGCGTTTGGTAACCCTAAAAGAGGAAAAGTTGAGTCTGATATCATGTCACAGTCGGGCGGGGGGGGAACGGCATCTTTTTACACAATCAATGTCGGTATCTGCTTTTCCTGCTGTGCGCGCCTTGGCCTCTTAGGGGCAGTGCGGTGCGATGCATGCATGGAGCTACTATCTTACTAATGTAAGATAGAAAAAGAGGAGAAGAAAGTCGCGATATAATGTTAATAAACATGTTTTTCACAGATTAGGAAGAATATATGCCCGTGAGTATTGTTATATTAGCTGTGGGACCAAGTCATTGCTTTGCAAGTCTCAAAGTCCTACACTTTGAGTTTTGAGTCCTTCCGAGTCATTTTACCGACAAAATAAAAATAGATTTTAATATGTATGTAATATTTAATTAAGATGCGCATATTATATACTCTTTTTATGTAGTTCATATATTTTAAAGTCCATATTTGTAAAAAGCAAAACATAGTTTCATGTCGAATAGATGCTAGCTGCATGCCGATCAACTGGTAAATAAATTGAAGAATAAACAAAATACAGTACAAGAGTGAATCTTGAGAACACGACGCTGATTAACGCTCGCTAACGAACGGGATGGCCAGCCCGCTGCGGAGCGATTTGAGTGATCGCTCACAAAGCTAGCTGCTAACGCTAACGAAAACAAGCATACACGACGTGAGCCGCGCGATTCCGGACAACTGAGATGGTGAAAAAGAGTTTAACGCAATATGTCAGCAATTCACGACGAAAGTTTTTGCGTGTTTTCAGCACTTACCTTCAAACACGTCACGTACAGTTGAAGCTCGACGGATGTCAGAAGTAACGGATCGTCTGGACGGTACGTGTCCACAAATAGTTTCCATTGGTCACTTAAACCGGTGTTGACAAAATCCGGTTGTTGCAGCATCTGCGGCTGTTTGTTTACTGGCATTCCGGCGCAATACGGGGCCGAGACGCGCGCGTTTCCGGGTCGCAGATATACAAAATGACTAGATCCGATTCGAAAAGGCGTGCCTACGTGGCAGCCACGTCGAATGCGGTGACATTCCCATAGAAGGCGACGCATTGACGTGTGGCGGCCGTGTTAAATGTGGCAACATTTCCAGGCCGTGCGTCGACGTGGCAGCCGTGGTAGCGGGGGTTCTATCTACTGTCGCAGAGAGAGCGCAGCCCACGTGGCGGCGGTGTTAGCTTCAAGAGGAATAAGAAACACAAAGCCAAACGGACGCAAACTCTGGACAACACCCGGCCATGTCGCCGGCCGGGACAGCGAGAAAGTTCGAGTAAGCGTGTCATTAACAGGATTTGTTCAAGTCATTTTATTACAGTAAGTTAGCACCCGTTATTTCTGTCATGTTGCCATGTTGACTTGACCTAAACTTATGTCAGTGGGCAATCCTTGAATGTCCCCTAAAGGTCATTGATGTTTGCACTTTTGTCTAAAATGCTACAGAATAATTTTGATGGTACTGTACTCAGTATACAGTACACAAGTATATACAATAAATGAACACGAAGTCATGTAAATAGACACGTTGCTCCATCTTGTCATCGGTGATCGGCCCCAAAAATCCTGATGGTGTCAAGCCTACAAAATAATACTTTTGTACTGTACAGTAACATGGGTGAATATGGCCACACGCGCACAAAAAAGTGCTTCACAATAACGGCTATTCGGCTGTAACGGAAGACACCCGCCCCTAATTAGTCCTTCAAATTGAGGGTCCACTGTCTTTCCAAATCAAACATGAAAGTGACTTCACAGGGTCTTTCAAACAACGAAGTCAGGCACAACACGCGAGCGTCTGCCGCGACCCCGAGATGGGTGCCGCTCGCTGACGAGTCTTTTCGTCGGCTCCTCCGGCGTTAAGAGGAGTTGTTTTCGTCCGGCACGCCGACGGCGGTCCGCGGCAGACGTCCGCGAGCGGCGACAAGTTGCCGGTGCCGGCCTCTAATTGCTGCCAGATGCGCCGCTCGCCTTTTTTGAGAGTTTCCGGCGCGGCGGGACGGACAACGCGGCGCGGAGTCGCGCTCGCTCGGCTCTTCTGTCCGCCTTGACCGAGCCTTTCGATCCGAAATGTACAAATGTAAGAAAAATACTACATTGGAATAGATGGGTCGGGGGCCTGTACTTGACTAGAGTACGGTATTTATTTTTATGATGACTTTTTAATCCAGCAGTGTCCAAACTACGGCCCGGGGGCCATTTGCGACCCACGGCGTGTTTTTTAGTCTAATTGTAATAAAAGTTTCTGAGACGAAGTAGAAATGTTGGAAGCGCAGCATTTTTGGTCATTTAAAATGCAAATGTAACAACACAATAAACACGTTTAATTGCACTTTTTATTTTATTGTTTTAAGGTGGGCAACACTGTGGACGACTGGTTAGAGCGTCTGCCTCACAGTTCTGAGGACCTGGGTTCGATCCCCGGCCCCGCCTGTGTGGAGTTTGTGGGTCTTCCCCGGGCACTCCGGTTTCCTCCCACATCCCAAAAACATGCATTAATTGAAGACTCTAAATTGCCCGTAGGTGTGACTGTGAGTGTGAATGGTTGTTTGTTTGTATGTGCCCTGCGATTGGCTGGTGAGCAGTTCAGGGAGAACCCCGCCTCCTGCCCGACGATAGCTGGGATAGGCTCCGGCACGCCCGCCACCCGCGTGAGGAGAAGCGGCTTAGAAAATGGATGGATGTTTTAAGGTGCAAAAAAAAAGCGGCAGGAATTTTTGTTTTAAAAATTGTATTAATTTTAAAATTAATACATTTGAATGTTACAATATGCCATACAATTTTTGATTTCTTTTTTAATATCAATTTTTTAATGTCAATTTCTAAATAAATGTTAATGTTACAAAATATCAAACAATAGTTTTGATAAGATAAAAGTTGAGCCAACGCTACCTCGCTGGTAAACTTCACGGCACATGTACTGTACGTGTTTTGTCTTCTCAGCACGAGCGCTAAGTTAATAAAAGAGGGAAACTTCCTGCCTCCGCTGCGCTTTTTGGGCCGGAAATATTGTTTTGTCTTTCTCGCGAGGGCCCCGCTAACCCCCCCCCCACACGCGCACAAACCCCCCCCCCGGTGAATATGGGACCTTTCCTTACTGGACGAACCGGGTCGACCGCCGCGCCGATGCGATCGCCGCTGGCTCGGTCGAGGACGTCTGACCGGGAAGACGCTCTTCTGCCTCGTTAGGCTCAAATTAGCGACTTCATCGGCTTTCGCACAGCTTTGGGGAGAAAGGAAGCGACTGTTTCTCACATTTAGCTCGTTGTAGCTGTATGTTCGAGTGAAATCCTATCAACAATGGAGCTCTATATGTAGGTATAGAGGGGCACAAAGGTCATAATACTAATAATACTGCATCACACCAACAGTTCATCCGGAAAGTGTTCACAGCACTTCACTTTTTTCACATTTTGTTATGTCGCCGCCTCATTCCAAAATGGAATCAATTCATTTTTTTCCTAAAAATTCTACACGAAACCCACGATTTTGTTTTTTTCTTCTTGCAAATGTTTTAAAAAATAAACAAACAGAAATCACACGTACATAAGTATTCACAGCCTTTGCCGTGAAGCTCAAAATTGAGCTCATGGCAGCTCAGCTGGAGTTTGCCCAAAGGCACCCGAATGACCCTCAGACCATGAGAGAGAACATTCTCTGCTGTGATGAGACAAAGATTGAAGTCTTTGGCGTGAACGGCAGGCGTCACGTTCGGTGGAAAGCGGGCACCGCTCGCTCATCGCCTGACCAATAGCGTCCCTACGGTCGAGCGTCATGTCGCGGGGATGTTTTTCAGCGCTAGGAACCGGGAGACTCGTCAGGATTGAGGGATGGACGAATGCAGCAATGTACAGAGACATCCCGGACAGCTCTGCGGAATGTCCTCGAGCGGCCCGACTTGAATCCCATCCGACATCTCGGTCCGACCCGACGGAGCTTGAGAGGTGCTGCAAAGAGGAATGGGCGCAACTGCCCAAAGATGGGCGTGCCAAGCTTGTGGCGTCATATTCAAAGAGACTTGAGGCTGTAATTACTGCCAGAGGGGCATCAACCAAGTACTGAGCTAAGGCTGCGAATACTTAAGTACATGTGATGTTTTCGTTGTTTATTTTCGAATACATTGGCAAACGTTTTTCACATCGTCATTATGAGGGTGTTGTGTGTGGAATTTTGAGGGAAACAAATGAATAGATTCCATTTTGGAAGGAAAATGTGGGAAAAAGTGAAAAGCCCCATGGGCTCACCACTTGTGGGAGGGGCAACGTGAGGAGGGCGGCGGCCGAAGGCGGGGACCTCGGCGGTCCGATCCGGGCTACGGAAGCTAGCTCGAGGAACGTGCCCGAGCCGGTGTCGCTTCGACGCACATTGGGCTCTGGTTCCAGTCTTCTCGAAAGAAAACTGGACCTTTCCACTCTGGAGAGAGGCGCCGAGGAGGTGCGGGCATACTTATTGCCCCCCCGACTCGGCGCCTGTACGTTGGGGTTCACCCCGGTGGACGAGAGGGTAGCCTCCCTCGGCCTTCGGGATGGGGGACGGTCCTGAATGCGGGCGATGGCAGTAAGACCTGGAGGGGCGTAATTGGGAGTTACAATCAGATTTTTATTAGATTTTTGAAAAACTAAATCAGAGGTATGCCTCTAAACGGTATATTCATTTAGGGTACAAAAGTAGAAAGAATAGACAGCGATTTAGTACTGAGGGGAAATTCTATTCAAATTATTGCACAAAACAGCGGTTGGAAAAATTGAAACACAAATCTCAGTCACTGCTATAGAAAAATAATTTTGAATCGCAATAAATGCGATCCAAAATTTTTTGAGTATTTCTGATCCTGAATGAGGGAAACCAGAACTGCAATTTGGACAGGACCAAAATGAGTTTGACACATCAGCATCACTTCTGACGTTTGGGTTTGGATCCAGTTTGCTCAGGCTTCCTCCCACATTCCCAAAACAGGTTAGCATGTGAGCTTCATCCAAGATGCTAAATTGTCCGCATTTTTGAGTGTGTGACTGGCCGGCGACCAGTTCAGGGCAAAGTCAGCCGGCATCGGCTCCAGCACGCCCGCCACTCGAGAAAATTGCCGGATGGATAGAAAAAGAGCTACGGCTTTGTTTTCCACGTTGCGCGTTTGATCTGGGCTGGACTCTGCTTCCCTCCCACATTGAGCCGCTCAAACCAGGCTGTCTTCCTGTTGCCGTGGCATCCAGTCTTCCTGTCAGACTCTGTGGGTGCGTGTGCGTGTGTCTTTTGAAGATCTGATGTGGCTTCATTCATGACGAGCGCACCAGTGTGGGTCTTCCGTCTCGCAGGCCTAATAATCCACAATCCCCGTAATCCATCGTTCAACCTCAACCAGTTTACAACACACAATTTGGTAGACATGTCCGTCAGGAGTAGACCCTCCAAAAAGGCGATTACACAGGTCCGCACGCTCGCATGGGTTTTCTCCGCGTAGCAAACACCAAACGGGAAGGCCGCAGCCCGGAGTGAAACCCCAGACCTCAAAATCGGGGGTCCGATGTGCCGTGCGGCCGTCGAGTCTTCAGCCACGCTAACGTGCATTGTTTTTGGAATGTGGGCCGAAGCCCGAGTACTCACGGAAAACCCACGGAAGGACGGCGAGAACACGCGGGAACCGAGAGACAAAGCTCGAACCTCAGAGATGCGAGGCAGGCGTGCTTACCGCTAGGCCGGTGGCTCGCGGCCGTGGCGCCGTGGCAAATGATCCAATTTCACTTAGCTGATCTGAGAATGATTTATTTCCTACAAAATGTATCTTTGTTCAGCTATCTATGCCAGTGGCATATGGTGACGGGCAAAGGAATGAAATGCTCTTCCACGAGATGGCAGAAATGACATCATTACCATGTGTATCCGCTTTTTGTGACTTTTGCGTTTGGTGGCATTCCGTGAGATTCTTTCGAATGTCGAATATGTGCCTCAGCTCATGGCATGAAATGAATTTTCAGGAATATATATCGTCTTAAAAAACACCCCGGTGTTATCGTGACAGGCCGAACTACCGCATGAGGCAAATGTGCTAACCAGCCGTACACCACGCCGCCGGCAACACTCCGCTGATCGCAAAATGGATCGCTGATCCATAGAAACAATCGTCTTAGCGCAGAGCTTTTTTCTCCTCCTTGTGCGTAGGACGGATATCCTCTGCGCGTCTCCCTCTGCCATTCCTTTGTGCTCTCCACGGAGGGGTCTCCCCCGCCACAACAGCCTCCTCCCCTCTTTACCGGCAGCTGCAGGGTTAATGTTCAGCAGAGGCAGAGGCAGGAGTTGTAAGGGGGGAGGGAGGTGGGGAGCGAGGCGGTGGGGGCTGGTCCACAGCTGTTGTAGCAGGCAGGCTGCGCCGGCTAGGAGCGGGCCTTCTCGCTCGTTCCGGAACAACGGGAGACGCGGCCGCCTCCGCGGACGCTCGCCCGCCGTCGGTGCCCGCCGACGAGCGGCTTCCTCGCTCTTGAGGGAGAAAGTCGGTCCTCTCATCCCGGGAATGCCAGGTCACGGCTTCTCCGGCCGCTTCGGTGACTTCGCTGCCGGCAGGAGATCTCGGCCGCTGACCGGATGACGGGAAACGCGACGGCCGCAGAGGTGAGCTGCGCATTCGGACCGCGATTTGTACTCGACGTCACGCATCGGCGCCGCGGCTTTGATGCAAGTGTAGCGTTTCCGAGCCGGCGTAACAGCGGCCACCCGCTTCGGTCCGTTTGGGAGCGAGCGACGCGGGTAGGCTTGTTTTGCTTGGAGCCGACAACGCGTCGTGAACCTGACAAGAGGCTTTATTATGAAGTGCGTGCGTGCGTGTGTGCGTGTGTGAAGGCTTCGGCGGCAGAGACGCTCGACGATGCGCTTCCTCCTCCTCGTACGTGATCCCTCCCGGTCCCTCGTACGTGGCCAACATCCAGCCTTTGAGGAGCTCCCTTCCCCCAACCGCCCCCACCGGCCCAAATATTGCTTGTGTACCATTCGTCTCGGTCGGCGTAGCCAAACATCAGAAGGGAAGCGTCGCCCCCGCCCCCTCCCGCATCCTCACATCTCTTTGATATTCATCCCACCCAAAGTTAAGCGTGCAGACAATGGTGGCGGCGTCTGACTTTGGCCTACATTTCTTCAAGGGAAGATTTCCCCCGATTTGCGATGCGTGGGAGGGTTGCGCTCGCGTCTCATCGTTTACGTCTCGCCGACACGGCGGGAGTGTTTGCTGCTCCACGTTGGCAGAGGGGAAGGATGGCGTTTGAGCAATCTTGACGCAGCCCGACAGGCCTGCGCCAAATCCTCTGGAGTTCCGCCGACACGATTTAAGAACCTTTTGTGCACGGAGTCGGTCGCCATTGAATATTTGTTGTCCTCGTTCCATGAAACGCTCCTCTCCAAACCTCCTTGGATATTCGCTCGCTATATGCGGTGGGCCCGGATTGTCGGCGGTGCAGCGGATGAGGCGTCGCTTGAGGTTTTGGGGCGAGGCGGCGGGCGCCTTTGTGACGACACGGCTCACGGCTCGAGGCCGTCTTTTTGTCCGGTAGACCAGGTGTCGCGAGATGATCTGCTCGTGTTCTATTAAAACCCAGACTGGGAGGGCAGAAGCTGAACACTTGTAATCCGATTTCGCTTTGACATGAGCTCCGAGGATCAGGCGCCGCTCGCCCGTAGTCGCCTATTGGAAGCGAGGAATTAAGGCGCCAGCTTGATGCCCAAACAAATCACAGATGATGAGTGGAAAATGCGCCGGCGTCTCATTGAGGAATGCTGACCGGTCATCGGGCTGGAAAGGGAATCGCAGGGAATAGAGTTCCGTAAGGCAGGCACCGGAGAAAGTTTCAGGTAACTTTCCATTGAAAATTCCAGATTGGAATCTTTTCATGGAAATGATGAGAATTCAGGGAAATTTATATATATATATATATATATATCAAGCACTAAACTTTTTGTTTTAGAAGACATCCATGCAAATCACTGTAGGGAGCGCTCAGTGCCTAAATGCTCCTCCTTCTTTCCACTTCACTTGTGCGGCGGCGTATCTGCAGCTCACTCGTACCTTCAATTTTGGTTCACAACGGCCGAGTGACAAAAAAAAAAGGTAAAATTGGCCACTCCTAAGACAAAGTACCGCTCGACTTGCATGAAATCTGCTTGTTTAAGTCGCATTATGATCAAGACTGTATTTTCACCAACTAGATTTGAAGTTGCCTGCCGCTCCCTCCAAGTCCCACAAAGTTTGATCCCATTCCTGAGCCAACATTTTACACAATACCACTCCACCCTTCTTCTTTTTTATTTTTTATTTTATTTTTTTTAAATCATGTGATTAATAGTGAAATTACTCCCATACCGCAGCACCTGAAAAAATGTCAGCCTCTAGCCCAGACCCAACCGCTATAGGCTAAAATCTGTGCTATAGAGGGACCCTATAAAAACTTTTTAAAATAGTTTTATCCCTCTCACACTTTTTTACACACACTGTATTTGAACACAAAAACAAATAGCAATAGCATGTATAGAAGATAATGTGTGTATGGAAGTGTCTGTGAACACCCATGTGCCTTTAAGAGGCGGGGCCCGGTGTAAGCTGTGGCTGACACCGGCGGCGGCGTGAGTGGTCTCTGAGCGTGTTTGTGTTCAGCTGTTCTGCCGCCGTTCAATCAACGGCTGGAAAGTGAATGGGCGACTGTGGCTCTCCTTTCCCATACCAAGGAAGTATACTGTAAAAATCGCTTTCAAAACAATATAGTAGGGGAGCACTGTAAAGGCTACAAGAAGATTTTGAGATGAGAGCCGAGAAGGAGCACTCGAGGGGACGCGGAGGAGAGTGGCCTCGGTGGTCTTTCCGGGGAGGTGGGCCAAAGTGGCGGGCGTCCGATCCGATTCACTTTATTTATATAGCACAATTTAAACAAACGCAAGGTTCTCAAAGTGGGCTGAAATATCAACATTTTGGCCAGTCACAATTTAAGAGCTGCATGACAAAATGTTTTTGGAGTCTGTAAAGTAAACAGACCCCCCCAATGAGTCATTTTGATTGGCTCGCGAAGGCTACGTGCGCGGTCATGTGACTGCCTTGTGTCGTCTGATTGGTGAATTGGAGTCAAATGACTTAAGTGATCCCGTTTGATTGGGCGCGCTATGCGGAAGTCGAAGATGGACTCTAAAAATAGACGTGCACGCAAGAGCGGATAAATAAAAGTAGCGAACGGCATGTCGATCATTGTAGCAGAGTAAAAGTATCGATACTTCTTCACATAAATACTCAAGTAAAAGTAAAAAGTACAGTGCATTTAAAGTGCTCTGACAAGTACCATTTATGGAAAATGTTACTTGAGTAAATGTAACGGAGTAAATGTAGCGCGTTACTACCCACCGCTGGTTTTAAGCAATGATTTCAAATGAGACAGAGATGAGGTTAAAGAAGTGCCACCAAAGACCATGACCTCTTTTTTTCCTTAAAATTTTTAAAGTTAAGAGACATCCAGGCCTTAATATCATGTAAGCACTCTAGCAATGGCTTAGCACAGTCGGAATCTGACTTTTAAGGGGGGCATAGATATGACTGTCATCTGCATAGCAATGAAAAGAAATACCATGTTTCCTGAGAATTGACCCGAGTGGGAGGAAATAGAGGGAAAATAAGAGAGGGCAAAGCACGGAACCCTGTGGCACCCCATGAGAAAGGGGAGCAGTGGAGAACACAGAGTCAGCAATGCTAACACAAAAGGCTTGCTGAGACAGGTAGGACCTGAACCATTCAAGTGCTGTACCTCTGATGCCCACCCACTGCTCCAAACGAGTAATCAGGATATCATGGTTCACAGTATCAAAGGCTGCAGTCAGATCTAAAAGTACTAAGACAACACTGTGACCAGAGTCAGTAGGTTAAGAGATGTCATTAAAAAATTTTAAAAGCACTGATTTGGTGCTGCGCAATGTTTTAAAACCAGATTGGAAAGGCTCAATAATATTTTGTTTATTGATAAACTCCAAAACCTGGGAATAGACGATTTTAGAAAGCCAAGGCAATTTGGAGACCAAAACAGTGGCATCCATCCCAGGTTTTTTTAGACAAAGGTTCCACAATGGCATGCTTCGAATTAATGGGAACCCCTCCTCCAGACAGACTACTATCAATAACTGCAGTAAATGATGGCCCGATAGAAGGGAAAAAACCTCCTGAAAAAGTCTGGGCGGGACAATATCACTTGGTGAACCTGAGGGCTTCAAATGACTAACAATTTCCTGCACCAAAAAGTGCGAGGTCACAGGCTCCAAATGGTCTAAAACAGCAGAGCCGTGGACAAACACGGAAGGATCAAAACCAGGGGCTGGCAGAAGCGACTTTATCCAGGATAAAGTGAAGAAAGTTTTCCCACACGGGCGGGGGAACCCTCAATTCCAACAGTCTGGTGCATTCAAGGCAGAGTTGATACCCTTAAACAGAACACGAGGCTTGTGGGAGTTGAACAGGACAATATCAGAAAACTGCTTTTTCTTAGCATCTTCACAGTGGCTTGGTAACGACGCCAGGAGTCTCTCAACATTTGAAAGGAAGGACACTTGGAATTTGCGCTTTTTCCGCTTTCTCTCGGCTCTTCCACAGGCCTGTCTGGGAGCACGGGCTTTCTTTCGTTCAGCCAGGGCCGCTTCAAACAGACGGCGTTCAATGCTGGCGGGAGACGACAGTGATATCTGTTTACATTCGAAATCACTCTTGAACACAGTCGGCCAGATGTCCGGGGAGAATTCAAATAGCGACACTCGTCAGGTAAAAGTTCCGTAAAGACACGGGACTCGCCAGCACTCGGCCGGGTCTCGGAGACGAAGAGGAAGCCCGGTTCCGGAGATATGAACAAGTCCTTAAGGAGAAATGTTTTATTCCCAAGTGATCTGGCGTTGACCAGGCCAAACCTTACAGGAGCTGGCGGACAGCTGACGAGGAAGCCCGACGCGGAGGGCGCAGATACTCCAGATTCACTCGGTGCCAGCGGAGACACGGAGAACAGGGGCCCGCGGGGCTGCGAGGCCACATCGGAGCCCGCCGACGTCACCAGACGGGCAGGAACGGGGTCCGGGAAACGCCGAGCGACGGCTCCAAAAGCACCTCGATCGGGACGCGCCGAGGCGAGGCGGTGGAGCAAGAGAGCGTCGGAGCTCGGAAGGGATATCTGACAGGAAAGGAGGCTCCGTTCCTCGTCCGATTTACGCACATTTCGGGGGTCCATGAAGGCAACGTGAGCGAGCGTGGTGTTTCAATGTTGGGCTTGGGGAAAACGGACAGGACTGCGCTTCATGTTGTTCTCAAAGCGTGATTGCAGCCAACAGCACTCATTTTGTTTACATTATCGAGTTGTTGGTAGCTTTTCCTGATTCTGTCCTCGCACACAAACACACGCTTTCTCCCACCATCGTAATTTTGATGCAAAGAGCGAGAAAGCTTCTTTGTTCCCAGTGACAAGTTTACGCAACTGTTTAATAGCAAAGCTGCGGGTGATCGACGGGGGGGAGAAGCGCTTACTTCTGTCAACGTCTGTGGCGTGGTGCGTTAAGCTAGCTCACGAGCGGTCCGGACTCCGGACGACGTTGAAAGCTCTCGCTTTTCTTTGTAAATATGATTGAAGCCAAGTATTGCAAGTCCTTAAGTGAGTCAGTCCTGACCTCCGTGACGATTTCGGACAGCGCTTGGGTATGAATAATGAACCCACAATGCATTGCGCGCTTAACACGCCAGCAAAACTCCAAGTCTTAATGTGTAAATAAAAAAGTAACAACAATCAAAGAAAGTTTTCACACAAATAGTGTGGCGACGGTGAAGCTGTGCACTTTTTAGTGTTACAAGTGCTTAGCAGTGACGCAACTTGAGATATTTTTGCGAAAAGGAGCCGTTGCAGCAGATCGTTCCAGAACGCTCGCTCGCAGCCCTTTTTCGCCACGCCCAGTTGCCACGTTGAAACACAAGACAAAGACAATTACGCGAGGTGTGTTTAAAGTAACCGCATACCTTTGCCTTACTGAGGTCTGCTAGCTTAATGCTAACGCACGATGCAGAACACCGTAACAAAACCAGCATCAATTGCAAAGGATATTTAAACATCAACAGTGCAGCAACACACATAGACAGACAATATAACCATATTCCCAGGCATATTACTGCAGCTTACTGAGCATGCGTGACCGTCTTCTTTGTGTGCCGCCGTGCGCGTATGTTACGGTGCGCCAATCGTGATCCACAAACTTTCATTTTTTACATTCTACTTAATTCATGACTGTATGTTCCTGTAAAGCACAATATTGAAGAGTGCTGTTTTTCTTATTTAAAAAACGTACACTTTTTGTTTGACACGTCTTGATATTTCTGCTCGTCAACTGGAATCCATCCGTTTACTGCCGCCCGCGTATAAGTTTGTTTTTCCCGCTCAGCTTGTCAAGCGTCTACGTAAGTGTAACGACCGACAGAGGGCAGTAGATGGCGTTGTTGCTTCGCTTTGGATTTGAGATCAGCGCAGCTTTTGAGTCGAAGATAAAGACTAGGGGCTGAATCTCTTGGGCTCATCCGGTAAACGTCTGAAGAAACTTGAAGATATCCAGAGCTCGCTCCTGAGAGCACGTCGGCCCGTCCTGCGGAAACTCCGTCGGCGCACGTCTGTCCGGTCCCGAGTCCTTCCGGTCACTCGCAAAGCCCTCTGTGAGCGGCCCCCCTCCGCCGCCACACCCCCTCGCCGTAGCCTCCGCCCCTTTCTCCGTCCGACCCGGGCGACAGAACCGTCGCCGTCTCTGGAATCGGCTTGCGACTGCTCAGGTCTCTCCACCTTCAGATCCCAACTGAAAACCACCACTTTCAAATTCATCTGTCATGTTTTAGCCCGGTTTTTATTCCGTTTTTCATTCTAGTCTTGTATTATTTGTAAAGTACTCTTCAAAAGCGCTCCATAAAATGTATTCTTTGCCGTTTCTTTCCGTCGTCACCGAGGTTCTGCGCCTAAGGCGGCTGCCGCTGGTATTTTCATGTCATTCGAGCGCTTTGAGTTATTCAACTCATAAGTCAAGGCAACCTTGTGAACATTGTGCCGTGGATGGAGAACTGGACGAAAAGGTTTTGAGGGCTCGATCGGGGAGAGCTTTTCTTTTGGAATTGCGACAGGGCTCACTCGCGTCTGCGTTTGTGTCGGGGAAGTTTTTCTTCTTCCGCTTACAAATTGTAAGTCAAATTGTATTCATTATTTTTTGTCTTGTCTTCCTCAGCTCGCTTCTGTCGTCGGGAGAGCGAGCCGCCTGACGGCTGTGTGAATCCTCCTCACGGCTCAAAAGGAGAGCGGAAGCCACAGGTGCGTTCGTGCGTTCGTGCGTGCGACGATGTCCTTCAAACACAGCTCTCGATAAACGAGTCAATTTCATTTCCGTCCCATCTAATCCTTTTCTTGCTTATCAATTTAGTCCAGAAAGCCAAAATGGAGTTTTGTTGTTGTCTTTGAAAAGTGGGAGTTTGCCAACTACCCAAAGAAAAGGAGAGATTTGAACCCCAGATCTCAAAAGTGGGAGGCAGACACGCTAATCAGCAGCGACTGCGCGCGCATGCCAATTTTCCGGAATACCAACGGTAACGAACGGGTAGAATCGCAAACGAATTCCAGTCGCGATGTAGGACGAAGCTGGACAAAACCCGTGCGCAGAGATTCAAACTGCCCGTGCTGCCCGTCAGTTCAGTTGTTTATTTGAAAGTAATGGAGCGTAAAAGATGCCCAGTTAAAGTTACGAAAAGAAACTCCATCTCCAAAGTATACTGCGTAAAATGCAACCTCACAAACGATACAACACAACTTGTCGTATAAATGCAAACGTAAAAAAGCAGGACATAAAAAACACGTTCACCGGGCTTGACTGCTGGAGGATTCCGATCAGCGTAACCAAAAACAAAACAACAACATAAATGCTTATATGTAAAATTTCTTCGGGAAATAAACCGTCAAATGCAAACCTTCCACTGCCACTACAATGAAAACTTTTTCCATAACAATTGTCGTGTGCAGCTGTAATTGTCGCTTTTGTAGCTTTCTTAAAAATGAGAAGAATATATACGGAGCTTTGTGCCCAAAGCTCCAAATAATTGAAAGTGCATCGGTACTGTAGAAGTACCGATGCTTGTGTGAAAGAGACCCCAGTAAGCACTCATTCAACTCCTGTACTGCAGCAAAAATGACAAACGACAGAGTGTACTTGCAAGTAATGCAACCGAACCAACCAAAGAAATGTCTCGTTAAGAAGTCGGGCAAATGAATGGATGGATTAAAAAAAATAATAATAACATTTTTAAAAGTGTGTGAGATCAGGCCTCCAAATGAAGAATTGAGACTTTCTTTCTTCTCCCAAAATCCCGCCGCCTCTGACATTTCAGCTGTCAATCAAAACCGTGGCGCCACTTCCTTCTCGCACGACCACTTTCCAGCGAGCGAGAGAGCGCCGCACCGCCGGGACAATTTCCCCTCCTTTGAGATTCAGCGTGGCCGCCCAAGGCTGCGCCGTACGGCCGCCCGGCCCGAAATTTTGCCCTCTTCCGCCGACAGCCGACAGCCGCCCGAAGCGCTTTTGCGCCGGACCTCCGGCGGCTTCTCTAACCTCTGGCGGCCCGGCGACGGGCTCGGTTCGCCGCTGCCCCACAACACAATGTGCGTGGGTGCCAGACGGCAAGACGCGTTGCCCGAATAACACATTACGCTTCAGGGAAGGTGTATTTTTTTCCAAGTTGTGGGCGTTGTCTCATGGCCAATTGCACGCTATACTAGTAGAACCGGGTGAAGTTATATATGAACAAGGAAGTGCAATTCTGCCGAATGGCCACTGGGTGGAATTAGGGCGCTTAGTGTTTATATAGTGGCGTCAAGGGGCTGGTTTTTAGCCCCGCCCACAAAATTTGAACAATTTAGTACATGAAAAAGAGTTTTAAGCAACAATTCAGTACTATATTGGTCTCAGGCTTTGCACCTTTTCAGCACTTCAAACATATTTAATGTATTTAGAAACAAAACACTAAAATGAGTGTAGTTGCACTTTAAAGACTTAAACATCTTTGAGTATTGAGTATTGGTATATGATTATTATTTTTTGAAATGTCATGAAACTTCTGATCATAGAGACGTGGCAAAAGTACTCACATGCTGTACTTAAATAGAAGAACAGATTGGTGTCGGCTAAAAGTAGAAATAATGATTCTACTACTTTGCATGAGTTAAAGGTAAGAAATCGGAACAGTAATTAAGTACAAAAGTACAAGTAAATGTTTTACTGTCAGTTCTATAGAATACCTGTTTTGATAACCTGACAACTTCTCAGTAAACAAAAAATCACATTACCTCACTTTTTTTTTTTTTTTAACCCGAGAGCTCGCAGGCGTTGGCTGGACTTTTACGCTCTTCCTCGTAGCTTTGGTGATCAATTAGCGGATGGTGGCAACTGAAAGAATTCACCTTACCTGTATATCTTTTGTCAGATTACACAGATTTATTTTTGGCCCTGGTGCTTTTTAAACTGAGACAAGATACAACGCATTGGCCACGAATCATTCTTGTTGTATATATTTAATGTGATATAATATTCCACAATTCTTGTTACGATTCTCATTTTTCAATTCAACATTTCTTTTTCGATTTACATCTTTTTATACATTATGTCGTCATTCGCAGAGGTTGAAAAAAGCAAGCAGCCCATTTTGACAAAGGACCAAAAAATACACAAAAGTTTTCACATGCAGGGAGTAAAAGTCAGAAGTTATTAGAAAAATAAATACGTAAATGAGCGACACAGTGGACTGTAACCCTTTGCCATTCGTGGTTTCACCTAGTCACAGATTTTTTTTGGGTGGGGGGTGGACCTATCCCCAATTATTTTCATTATTTTACTCAATCACCCGCTTATTAGCATTTTTCTTTTTTTGTAACTTTTTTTGCCCAAATTAAAAAAAAAAAAAAAAAAAAAAAAAAAAAAAAGTTGGCCCTTGCCTTCCTGATGCGCACGTTTCCGTTGGAAACAAAAGCCGCACGTGCTCACAAACACGATCTGCTGCGTGTTGTCAAGTGAGGCCGTCAACTTGATGCCTCCACGCTTGTTCTTTAAAAAAAACAATACACAGCTGTGAGAAACATGAAGATGCCAAAAAAGCATTTTGGGTATTTTGACCATTATTCATGTTCTGCAAATAGAGTACAATCGCCTTCATTGTTGTTGTAGTTGGTGTGATCCCCCCCCAAAAAAAGGGAGACGTGTGTGTTAGTGCCCAACTTGCACATCTGTGAAGGGTACAGGTACAGGTTTTGGAGCAACATATGCTGCCATCCAAGCGAGGTCTTTATTCGGCAAGACAATGCCAAGCCACATTCTGCAAGGGCTACGACAGCGTGGCTTAATTCATAGTCAAAAGAGAGCGAGTGCTACACTGGTCTGGCAGCAGTCCAAACCTGTCTCCCGTTGAAAATGTGTGCAGGTGCGTTATGAAGTGCAAAATACCACAATGGAGACCCCGCCCGGACTGTTGAACAAGTCAAGTTGTACGTCAAGCAAGAATGGGAAAGAATTCCACCACTAAAGTGTATACATGGCCTTCCAAATAGTTATGCAAATAATATTTTTCTCAGACTTTCCTAAAAAGCGTTTTCAAGTCATCAAGAGTCACAATAGAATTCAAATGTTTTTCAACCTTGTTTTGAAAGATCCAAATCTTCAGAGTTTCAAGACCTTTGACAGGCTTTAAAGAACCACACTGAAAATAGTCATTTATTGAATTTGCACTATTAGGAGGTCCTATTTAGTGAAATCCAAAAGCATCTTAACATGTCAAGTTACATTTTGACTTCGGAGCCCTCATTTGATAGCAGCTTAACAACTCGTTCAACTTGTTTCTGCTTGCTTTTCTTTGGGATGGTACAAAATGTTCACGAAAGTACAGTTCTTCTTTTGGTCTCACGGAAGGAAGTGGTCGGTCAGAAAGTCCACCTCCTTTTCAGAGGTCCTTCCACACCTCGACGGACCCGAAGGGGGCCGACAAGCACGTTTCCCACAAAAGTCACAAGTTGAATGGATGCAAGTCATCGAGGCGATCGGCCCGTTTTCGTCCCGATTTTGCTCTTCCCGACCGAGCGCGTCAAACGCCAGACGAGCTTAAGTCTTCTCGAATGATCCCGTACGACCGTCCTTAGGTCTGACGTGTGTTCAGCGGGGATTCGTCCTGATTTTAGGGTCCCGAACAGGTCGGGGCGCCTTCAAAATTTCCCACCGAAACTCTTCACGCGTACGGGGGAAGCCCACGCCTCCCGAGTCGTGACGCCAACAATTGTGCCGTCGACCGAATGTAGCCAATCGAGAAGTGGCCGTAAATGAAAGAAAGCCTGTCTGAGTTTGATAGTTGCCAAAGCTTCAGCTCGAGCGGGCGACAACTCTCGACGTCACGTCGGCTGTCGGGCGAGCGGACGGACTTCACAAGTTCTGTTGGGCTGGCTGAGTTTCGATACCGCAACTTGCCCTCGTCCGGTGCTGTGAAAAAATATTTCCGTCCTAGTTTCGGATTAATTTTTCATGTTTCTCACGCTTTTTAGACCATCAGACAAATTGAAGCAGTGCACCATCAACACTGTGTATAGCGGGGATGGCGAGGTCTCCTATCTCTGGGGTTGAGGTCGCCGAGGTGGTTAAATAGCTCCTCTTTGGAAAGGCCCCGGGGGTGGATGAGATTCACACGGAGTTCCTAAAGGCTCTGGATGCCGTGGGGCTGTCCTGGTTGACACGCCTCTGCAACATCGCGTGGACATCGGGGACAGTGCCTCTGGATTGGCAGATTGGGGTGGTGGTCCCCCTTTTTAAGAAAGGGGAGATCCAGGAGGAGCAGTGTGGTTTCGTCCTGGCCGTGGAACAGTGGACCAGCTCTACACCCTCGGCAGGGTCCTCGAGGGTGCACGGGAGTTCGCCCAACCAGTCTACATGTGTTTTGTGGACTTGGAGAAGGCGTTCGACCGTGTCCCTCGGGTGGTCCTGTGGGGGGTGCTTCGGGAGTATGGGGTACCGAACCCCCTGATACGGGCTGTCCGGTCCCAGTACGACCGGTGTCAGAGCTTGGTCCGCATTGCCGGCAGTAAGTCGGACTCGTGTCCGGTGAGGGTTGGACTCCGCCAAGGCATCCCTTTGTCACCGATTCTGTTCATAACTTTTATGGACAGAATTTGTAGGCATACAGGGGGTCCGGTTTGATAATCGATTAGTTCTTGATTAATTGTCTTCTGCGAAGGGCAGAAAAGCGGAAGGATGCAAAGGCCAACTTGAAATTCTTTGACTTTGATTTATTAAACACACTGAACCCAAAACCATCACGTGGTTTGATATTATTTTATATGTAGCATACAAAAAAAACTGCCACGTCACAGCTTTGTGTTAAAGGTTACAAGGCAAATGATGGTCTTTTTTCCCACTACAGCAGATCCGCCCTGACTCCCATCGCCGCATTCAAATCCAAAGCGAGAGCAATCTGAAATTGCCTGGAAAATGATGCCGCGTGTCACCCTTAGCACAGTTGTTCCCTACCTATGACTGAGCCTCACCACTTTTTTTCTTTTTACTTGACGGCACACCTCCAGACAAAAAGTTCCTCTCCTGAAATATCGAGCATCTGGGTCAATGTACTCCCGCGTGTGTGAAACGTGGGCCTACGCTACACAGCGTATTTGCACGCGGAAGAGCTTTGAACGCTTTGCATAGATAGACGAACACGACGCGAGGATGAACGTTCCCGTGCGTGTCGCTTGTGCGTTCCAGATGAGAAGGATGTCGGACGAGGCGGAGCGGAGAGCGCGCGACGAGGACTTTTGCGTGGACGAGGAGGCGGACGCGGAGGACAACGGCGGCGAGCTGGCGGACCGGCTGAAGGAGCTGGAGGTCGGCAAGACGCGCCAAAAGACGTGCCCGAGCGCTCGGTAAAGGGAAGGAAAGCCACGGGGGCGAGAATACGTTGTACGTGCCACCGCCAGTCGCAATATCGAAATTCCGGTCCTCGGAAGAAGAATGCAACAATAATTCATCCGTCTTCAGCAAGCCGGCGGCGTTTCAGGCGATCTCAGCCGAGATTCGCGTCACACCTTAACCCGCAAGCGCTCGCCGACGGGATCGTTTGTTGGCGCAAGTTCGCGTTCACGTTCAAGCCAGCATGTCGGCCGCTTGTCTGCAAACCTGTTTGCTGCACATTCCTGAATTATCTCTTTTTGATTCTCATTCCCGAACGCATTTTGATATTGTGATTGTTGGTGGCACATACAACGAATTCCTGCAAAAGAAAGCCGTGGGTTTACTTCCTCTTTAACGACACATCTAAAGTGGAATTTTAACTAAAACGAATAATAAAGGTCCTGTTAACCATTCCAAATTGAATTGTTGGACAGGTGCATACCAATGTTTTCAGAAGGTCAAATTAGGTTGACCCCTGTAAAATCTGACCAGAAAGCCGGATATCCGGAACTGTTCGGGAGTCGCGTATACTGTATGCGTCCAAATATGGAATAATTACAGTTAGTGTGATACTTTTTTTTGGGGGGGGGGGCCTCTAAAAATGATTTAGCAGAAGCTTTTTGTTTTTGCGTCAGTTTTTCTTCTCTTCTCTCGGTTTGTCCTCGCATTAGACCGGAAAGTCCAAACGAACACAAATAACGCAAATCATTTGCCTGTGAGCGATTCCGGACTCGCTCGACTTGGCTACTACAGTGATGATGAGGATGACGGAAATGACATTTTTCCCCATTGAAAGCGCCATTTTGTCGTTTGTCTGGCAGGCAGAAAATTCAGCACTGATGCTGGCGAATGAGAGTCAGAGAGAAGCGTACGAGAGATGCCTGGATGAGGTGAGGTCACGCGGAAGCGGAAGCTCTGCGGGCAGCGGCCAGAATGTTGAGCTCGTTTGTTTTGGCTTTCAGGTGGCCAACCACGTGGTCCAAGCTCTGCTCAACCAGAAGGTAGCGTGCCCTCGCGTCTCCGCTCGACCGTCCCTCGCGTGAGCGTGTGTCTTTTCCGTCACAGGACCTGAGGGAAGAATGCATCAAGTTGAAGATGCTGGTGTTCGACCTGGAGAAACAGAACCGAGCGCTTTGTGAGCTTTTTCAGCAGAAGCTGCCCAATCATCCCACTGCGCACTACCAGGTGACTTTTTTTTTTTCTTTGTCTTTTTCTGGCATTTTTTGTTATTGCCTTGAGATACAAGTGACCCGACTTGGGAGTTATTCGAGATATGAGTCGACTTATGATTTGACTAGCGAGTTCAAAATTGAGATGTGAACGCTCGATGGAGGCGATGAACTCACTTCATCCCTCCATTTTCCGTACCGCTTCTCCTCACGCGGGTCGCGGGCGCGCGGAACCTATCCCAACGATCTTCGGGCGAGAGGCGGGTACACCCTGAACTGGTCGCCAGCCAATCGCAGATGAACTCATTTCAATTTGGGCAAATAATGAAGGATTCTTCGTGCTGCTCAAATCGAACGTTGCCGTTGGCCGTGTGTTATTCTTTCGAGTGCAACACAGCGGACCCCCGCATACTCGCCGTTTGCAGCCCGCGGATTCACCGATTTGTTTTCAGTTGTGAAAAAAGTTTTGCTTTCCCTTGTTTTCTTTTCTGGGGGGGGGGGAAATCAACCCTGAAAATGCTTATTGGCGGGCTATGACCCCGTATTCCAGAATGTTTGGCTATTTTTATGTCCGTGATGCTTTATCTTGGGTGGGAGCTGCGGGAGTCTCCTGTCATTGACAAGCTGGCAGACAACATTCATGAGGCAGAATTGCCACTAGAAGGCAACGTTGCACATTTTACAATCAAGATGGCTTCGTCCCACCCAAACGTGCTGCCGTCAGACTGCAAGTTGAAGCATTTTACACTCGCGAGTATTGAAGTATGAGTACTATTGAAGTATATATGTATGTGTGTGTGTGTCATGAATGTGACAAAGTACAAGGGAGATCTTAGACCGCGTTTGCCGCTAAACAAAACGGGTCTAGACTGACGTCACGTGTGGTGAGTAGCGTCACTCAGCGCGTGTATATACATGATTATTTTACTGCCAAAAGCCATTCCTAAATGTTGTTTTAGTGGCTCAATGAAATGAAACCACTGTTCAGATCTTAGGGGTGTCACGAAAGCAGAAAATATTTGCATAAAAGTCACTATATGCTTAAAAAAAAATCCGCTTCCCAACAGATCAATTAAGTAAAGACGACCTGTATTCTACTGCTGATTAATAAAGAAGAAAAAAGGTACAATCCAACTGTTTTTCCTTGTTAATGAAGGGAGTCTATTCTATCATTTGGTGAATTTAGTGTATTTATTATCGTACAACATAAGATTCGGTCTTGGTTTTGAAAAATCAGTCCAAATGCTGTAATGCGGGTCTCTTCTGAAAATGGCTGCCATTGAATGAGTAAAAAAGTCGAAAAAAAGTATTTTTTAATGCAATTAGAATGTGCGTCAATAACCTGCGACTTTTCGCTATTGGTGGTTGGGCCGGGCCCGATCCCCCTTGCCTCACCCAAAAACACATTACAAGAATTTTAGGGGTTTGGCTGCCGTCAAAATATCTGAAAATGCCCTCCAAGTGATCTGGCAGAATGTCTAGATGTTCAAAACAATGCTCATTGGTGTTAAACGATAGCAAACTCTGGAATCCAACGACCACACTACTATGTTTTATCACCCGTACATCAACACTTCCTACTCTAAAACGGCTTAACACTAGAACTTTTAACTTGTGGCATTTGGAATTCATTTCAATGGGGAAAGATACGAGTGTTTTGAGTAAGGAGCGTGCTCACGGAACAAATTCAACTCGTATCTCAAAGCAATGGGATGTAGATGGTGTTTGTTGCTCTGGACCTTTTCACCATGACCTCACGCATGCTTGCTCTTCTGAGCGTGTGCCCGCCTCCAGGTCCAGGCAGGACCCCTCCCAGTCTGCAATGCAGAACTGCACGGTGACTGTGCCAAGCATTTGGAGGCCGCTCAGACCGAAGCGCAAGCCAAGGTGATTGTCGCAAGGCAGCTTGAAAGCGTGTGATGTCATCAGCCCCAATATGAAGGCTCTGACATTTGCGCCACTTTGTTTGTGTGAAAAGAGCCCGTGTGGCTAATCTCCTTTGCACTCTTTCCTGTACGCATGCACTTAAAGGTCTTTCGTGATGCTGATGGAATTCCCTTTCTGTCCTGTCCAAAGGGGAACGGTTACCGCACTCAGCACGTCTCACCGGGCTCTCGGGGCCCCGCCGCCTCCATGGAGGCTCTTTCTCCCTTCTTTAAGAAGAAAGCACACATCCTGGAAGTCCTGCGCAAGATGGAGGAGACGGACCCTCTCAAGTTCCACCCGGCCACGGCGAGCTTGTCTTTCTGCGACTACAGCCAGGTGCTCGTGTCCACAGAGGCCGTTTTGGCCTCGGCGGACCAGCTGCAGCGCAAATCCCAGCACACGCGCTGCCATTGCTCCCGCGCAGATGCCGACACACTCCGACACGTCAACGGGGACGGGGCGCTGATGTGTGAGGGGGGGGACACCTGCTGTTTACACTGCAAGAGGAACCCAGACGGGCCTCTGAAGCCATCCGCCACCCAGAGCTGCGCTGCGCCCGCAGCTGCCACCGCCGAATGTCACGCGAATAGCCGAACGACGGAATGTGTACCGCTACCCAAACAATGCGCCGAGAATGACTGTCACCCGAAACCGGCAAACGGTGCTGCCGATCTGAGCCCGGAGGAAATGGAGGACAGAGATGAACTCACCGGCTTCTGTCCAGCCCCTCAGCTACCCGGTTCAGAAGGCGTCCAGATCTCCCGCTGTGACCCCGAGGCCGGCGATGGCGTCCCCACCGGCCCTTCCCTCGACGCCACGTCCGACGACAACTCCTCCGTCCCTGAGAAGGACGGCGCGGATCTGGAGGCCCGCACTGTGCGAGCCGGCGCTTCCGTGAGCCCGATCCCCTCCTGTTTCAGTGACGTCAAAGCTGCCGCCGTCAACTCGCCGTCCAAACTTCTCAAGTTCCTGAAGATCCCCTCCATAGGGGACAGGTGTCAGGCCTCGAGTCCCGCCGTCCGCTTAAGCCCCCAACTCACCCGTAGCTCCAGGATCCCTTGTCGCACCAATAACTACGAAGTGTACCACTCTCCTGTTCCCACCCGTCGAGCCACCACCACAGAGCGGTGCAGGCAGCCGCCGCCGCCGCCCACCAGGTCTGAGTCTTACCCCGCAACCCACTCCACCCCGACCCCCCACCCCCAACCTGAAGACACCTGCCTCCCCCCAGCTAAAGATGTGAGTTTCAGCAGCTTATCTCCATCCAAAACTAAGATGGTTGCTCCCTCGTCCTCCCCCAAAGTAGCTCAGAGTATACCGCATTATGAAAACATATGTGACTTGTCCAGTAACCCACAAGTGGAGGAGCCCCCTCACGCTCTCGAGAAAAGAACCACTCTTCCATCTCAAACGAAAACCAACGGTGCCGAAAGGAAACAGGTCAAATCTCTTCCCGAAAGTGTCCTCGGTGCCTCTCCCCAGCGAAAACAGTCATCGTCCTCTACGTCTGAGTCCACATCAGAGGATGAAGCGGATTCCGACAGTCCCGTGTGGGTGAACCATCACAGCCTACCCAACTCATCGGCCCTCGCCGACGCTCAGTGTAGCGCCGACTTCTCGCAAATCCCAGAGGACGTCATTGCACAGAGCTGCGAGGCTAACCAGCCACCGCCGCCTCCAGCCAGAAGAAACGACTCGTCTTCCATCCCTAAGAGGCCTGCGGCGGGCGCGGCGAGGTCTCAAGCTGATTCCGGTCACCACCCGTTCAAAGACAGGCTGGCTGCGCTGGGCAAGCTGAGGAGCTCGGAGGATTTACAGGCGGCCGTAAGGTCGCTAGGCGCGGCGAACGAGGCAGCCGAGGACAGCAAGACGGAGCAAAGACATTCAAAGTGCACAGATTCTTTGGATGGGAAAGCATGGGGTAGCAGCGGGGGGCTGAAGTACCCAGGCTCCTCTCAGCTTTATGAACAAGGAGGAAAATCCACAAATTCAAGTCTGGTCAAACAGGAGCTCTGTGTGAGCTCCAAGAGCAAGATCGGGCTACCGTCACCTAATGCCGACGCTCCGCAGGTACTGCGTAACAACATCAAGTGTCCTGGCTCGCTCAATCTGTCCTACAATGTGAAACCTGGTCCTCAAAGTAGCAACAGTCCCAACAAAGTCCCCCCAAAGTCTCCGTCCAAACCTTGCCAGGGTCCCTCCATCCACAGAGGAGGCAAACCCACAGATACCCCGCGGTACTCCTCCAAGTCAGAGGAGAGAGCCAAAATCAGCGGCAAAGGCAAAAAGAATCCGATGTACGGAGACAGCCTCCCGCCGCCTCCTCCCAGGCCTCCGACATCCGAAGGGGAAAAAGCGCCACCGCCTGTGCCCAGTCCGCAGTCGGCCATAGAGCAGAAAGTGATGAAGGGCATCCGGGAGAACGTGCTCAAACTCCAAGAGCAGGACCGAGGGGTGCAGACCAGCGAGGCCAAGCAGAAGGCGTCCAACGGGATCGCCAGCTGGTTCGGACGCAAGAAGAGCAAGCTGCCCGCCCTGAGCCGCAAGGCGGACGCCGCCAAAGCCAAAGAGGAGAAACGGGAATGGAAGATTAACATCCCCTCGGTGGGCAAGGACTCTGTAAAGATGACCGGCAGGTGTCGAGAAGGGGTGGAAGGTCTGAACATCTCCACGCTGATGGAGAAGGCGGAGGGATTGCGGAGGGCGCTGGAGGAAGAGAGGGCGTACGTAGAGAGGTCGGGCAGGGGTCACTCGTGCGAGGTGGTGATGGACCAGGCTCAGGGACAGCTGGCCGTCATGTATCGGGGCGGGCGCTCCGACAACTTCATGCAACAGCTGCTGAACAGGTGAACACTTGATAGGACTTACTCTAAGCCCGCCGCACACTGACCCATGCCGAGCCAGCGCCTGTGAACTTCCGAGGTTCTGCGACTAGTTTTGATGAGCGGCCAACCGTCAGCCACTAGTTTGGCTTTGATTTGAAATTTGAATTGGCAGGTGAGTGAATGGCGTCGCAACGTTGCAGGTGTGACGGCCAATCAAAACTGCCGTGTCGTATCACAGGAGCGTTGACGTCGCCAGGCCGTACCAATGTAGAATATGCAGAATATATCTTCTGTTTTACAATAAGGGGAGCTAAACTCAAGATTTCAACAGTTTCTGTTGTACTTTAAATGTGGGTGTCTTCTTTATCTGAGGCTGTTTACTTAAATCTATGCAGTATTTTTTCTAAATATACGATTAAAACATAGCATCCACTCTCCTACGGGCCCTGCACTTTTTACGTCTTTTCACTCTTGCAAGTGTGCGAATTTGTGAGAACGTGACGTGTATCAGTCTTTCCTGCCAAAACCAGACAGACGACGACAAGCTACACATCAGTCAGATCCACTCGGCAGACGCGCGACTCGGCCCTTGCCAGTGTTCGGGATCGTTCAAATTGCTATCCCAGCTTCATCATAGTTCCCACCAACACACAACACAGTACCATCCCGAAATCATCTTTACTCGTTACTTTAAGATGCTAAAAAAAAGTCTGAATTAATTATGCTGTCATGGATTTAAAATGGGGGAAAAAAAACAGCGGCAGTTGCCGGTGTTTGGAGCTAGGGGCTAGTACTGCCGGACTCCTTCTTTTCAAAGGCAGTTTAATAGGCCAAAAGGAATGTGCACACTTGCCTTCCACGCTGACCGAATTTGTCGTTCGACTCTCGGCTCTGGCTTTCCTGCGTGGAGTTTGCGTGGGTTTACTCTGAGTATTCCGGAGAACATACTTCCTCCCACATTCCCAAAAAGTCCTCTTAAGGTTCACTCTAAAAGGACAAGCGGGGACCCCAGTTTGAGGCCCACTGACCTTAAGACCGGCTTGTGCTTCCTGCTTTCAGAGTGGATGGCAAGGAAGCCTCAGGCGTGCCGCAGCGGAGGCTCTCGTTCGACTGCAAGACTTCCAGGCCTGCGTTCGCTCAGCAAAGCGACATGGTCATCGGTCACACCGGCGGCAGGGACAACGTGGAAAAGGTCAGTCGCCGTCTTCTCCGGCCGCGGTGTCTCCTTCCGAGCCTTCGCCAATAATGTTGCAAACGCACGTGCACGCTTCTCCTGCAGGCGTCGCGTCGACTGGGCAAGATCACGTCAGACGAGAACCTCGTGGATTCAGTTCACTCGCAACACTTTGCAGGTGAGAGGAAATGGCAGGTCAAGGTCATAGTAGCAGCCCTAAAGATATGATATCCATACATAGAATAAAATAAAGTCCAACATTCTTGTTTTATAAATGTGACATATTCTTGGGTCAAACAGCTTCTGTAAATTAAATTAATTTAATTAAAAGGTCATAGTGTATTTTAGGTTCATCCTGAAATGTCACCCAATATCCCTACCTTTTTGGGAGCAGTGTTTGTTAACAAATTTAATTTGAAATCAGAAGTCATCAATTATTGTCCAATTTATGTTCAAAAGGAATTTGATGGGGGGAAATGCTGGTAATATCTGTTAAGGTGAAGAAAATGTTCAATTTCAGGGCCGATTTTCTGGCAAAATGATTTTTTTTCCCTTTTAATAAATAAAATCACCGTTCAAAAACAGCATTTTTGTGTTTATGTGGGTTATATATTTATGTATATGGGTCTGATATTTACATTTGTTTGATCTTAAACATTAAAGTGGGGAAACTATGCAAAAATATAAGAATTTGAGAAAGGAGAAAATACTTTTTCATGGCACTTTATATATTGAATGTATACTGTAAGTATATCATACGTTAAAATATTATTCCTTTGTTGTTCAAATGACTCAAAAGGACTCAAAACTTAAAATTTTGTGTAGGGTTTGGGACTTGACTCGGAACTTGAGGCTTGCAAAGCAATGACTTGGTCCCACCTCCGGTTGTTACAAACCATCCTCACATAAGGCTCATCAATAGTATTAGCTCGCTAACTAGCCTAAAAACATGCCCGCGACGTGACATTGTACAAATATACGCAACTCACACTTTACACAAGCGCGATGAAGTCATTAAACTCACCTTTTGGTTAGGCAATACAGGCAAATTGTAACGGTAATGTAGTGGACTAGACGGGCTTGTTGGTTGCTGCGTTGGGAGAGGAGCAAAAACAAACTTTGACTGTCTACCTCACACCAGGCGCATTCAAGAATACAGGAAATCTCAAACGCCCAAGAAGAAACATCGATAAATGAAACTTAAGAACAGCACCAAGATCGTAACAAAGTCCAACATATTTGGTTTTGAGCTGAGCACAATAAGAGCGAATCGGTGTGTTTTTCAGCGACTAAAAACAAAAAGACAAATTGCAAATGCCATGCAGGCGTGTGCTCACATCACTTCCTGTCTTCCGCCACCGCAGGTTCCGGCGCTTCCACGTACACGCTGGACAGCGGAATCGGCACGTTCCCGCTACCCGACTGCGGCGGCGGCGGGGCGCCGGCTCGGGGCCTGTCCAAGACCACGGCCGAGGGGCGCCCCTCGGGCTCGCCGGGGAGGTCCGGGCGACGGGCCCGCACCTTGGACCGGGAGCCCACGCCGCAGGAGGAGCGCTGCGCGGCGGCGGCGCATAAGCGGGCTCTTCCCGACGCGGCGCAGCACGGCTCCAAGACGGAGGGAAGGGCGGCCGGCGTCGTCGGGGAAGGTGAACGCAGACGTCACGCTTGCGGGGAGAGGCCTTACCTTGGCAGACGTCGCTCGATGCCGTCGCGTCAAAATCGAGTCGGCCACTCTTGCCGTTGATGCGCACTTTAGTCACTTTGCACTCACTAGCGCTAGCAATTAGCCAGCTGTACTGACGCAATCACAATTCACGTTTCTTTTAATGCTCTCAAAGCAGTCTCCGTATTGTCTTTTCCTTTGTGGCCTTCTCAATGAAACAAATAATGGACGTGATGCTTAGGTCACGTTTGAGCAGCTATCCGTGAGCTAAACTGTGACGTTACCGTAGTTCAGCCGCCTTTCTTGGTTTTTGAGTGACGGATGAAGTTGTTGTCTCTTGTCTTTGAGTTGCTGACCTTGATGTTGCCATTCTCTCTTTTCCCATTTTATCAAAAGGATAATTAGATTCGACGCCGTTACCGATTATACGCAATTAGATACAGTACACCGATACCTTTTTATTTTTTTTCCAGATTTGAGTACTTGCTGATACCCACTCCAAGAAGCCGTCACCTTATCGTGGTGGTGGTGGAGGGGTTTATGTGTGCCAATGATCCTAGGAGCTAAGTTGTCTGGGGCTTCACGCCCCTGGTAGGGTCACCCAGTGCAAACAGGTCCTAGGTGAGGGTCCAGACAAAGCATGGCTAAAAGACCCCTATGATGAAAACTATTAATGGATCTAGGTTTCCCTTGCCCGGACGCGGGTCACCGGGGCCCCCCTCTGGAGCCAGGCCTGGAGGTGGGGCTCGAAGGCGAGCGCCTGGTGGCCCGGCCGGGCACAGCCCGAAAGGGTAACGTGGGTCCCCCTTCCCGTAGGCTCACCACCTGTGGGAGGGGCCATAGGGTTCAATTGCAGTGTGAGCTGTGCGGTGGCCGAAGGCGGGGACCTTGGCGATCCGATCCCCGGCTACAGAAGCTGGCTCGAGGGACATGGAACGTCACCTCTCTGGCAGGGAAGGAGCCCGAGCTGGTGCGTGAGGTCAACAAGTTCCGACTAGATATAGTCGGACTCTCCTCCACACACAGCTTGGGCTCTGGTACCAGTCCTCTCGAGAAGGGTTGGACTCTCTTCCACTTTGGAGTTGCCCACGGTGAGAGGCGCCGAGCAGTTACTGCCTCCGGGCTCGGCGCCTGTATGTTGGGGTTCACCCCGGTGGACGAGAGGAAAGCTCTGTCCGCCTCTGGGTGGGGGGGACGGGTCCTGACTATTGTTTGTGCTTATGCACAAAACAGCAGTTAGGAGTACCCACCCTTTTTGGAGTCCTTGGATGGGATGGGGACCCCATCGTTCTGCTGGGGGACTTCAATGCTCACGTGGGCAATGACAGTGAGACCTGGAAGGGTGTGATTGGGAGGAACGGGAGGACCAGAGGGTGTGTTCCAACTACAGGGGTATCACACTCCTCAGCCTCCCTGGTAAGGTCTATTCAGGGGTGCTGGAGAGGAGGGTCCGTCAGGAAGTCGAATCTCAGATTCAGGAGGAGCAGTGTGGTTTTCGTCCTGGCCGTGGAACAGTGGACCAGCTCTACACCCTCGGCAGGGTCCTCGAGGATGCACGGGAGTTCGGCTAACAAGTCTACATGTGTTTTGAGGACTTGGAGAAGGCGTTCGACCGTGTCCCTCGGGGAGTCCTGTGGGGTGGGTGCTTCGGTTGTATGGGGTACCAAACTCCCTGATACGGGCTGTTTGGTCCCCGTATGACCGGAGTCAGAGTTTGGTCCGCATATCCGGCAGTAAGTCGGACTCGTTTCCGGTGAGGGTTGGACTCCGCCAAGGCTGCCCTTTGTCACGATTCTGTTCATAGCTTTATGGACAGAATTTCAAGGCGCAGCCGAGGCGTAGAGGGGGTCCGGTTTGGTGGCCTCAGTATTGCATCTCTGCTTTTTGCTGATGATGTGGTTATGTTGGCTTCATCAAGCCGTGACCTCCAACTCACACTGGAGCAGTTCGCAGCTGAGTGTGAAGCGGCTGGGATGAGAATCAGCACCTCCAAATCTGAGACCATGGTCCTCAGTCGGGTGGCGAGCCCTCTCCGCGTCAGGGATGAGATCCTGCCCCAAGTGGAGGAGTTCAAGTATCTTGGAGTCTTGTTCACAAGTGAGGGAAGAATGGAACGGGAGATCGACAGGCGCATCGGTGCAGCGTCTGCAGTGATGCGGACTTTGTATCGATCCGTTGTGGTGAAGGAGCTAAGCCGGAAGGCGAAGCTCTCGATTTACCGGTCGATCAACGTTCCTACCCTCACCTATGGTCACGAGCTGTGGGTCGTGACCGAAAGAACAAGATCCCGGATACAAGCGGCCGAAATGAGTTTCCTCCGCAGGGTTTCCGGGCTCTCTCATGCGGGAGGATCTCAGAGTTCAGCCGCTGCTCCTCCACATCGAGGGGAGCCAGATGAGGTGGCTGGGGCATCTGATTCGGATGCCTCCCGGACGCCTCCTCGGTGAGGTGTTCCGGGCATGTCCCACCGGGAGAAGACTCCGGGGACGACCCAGGTCACACCGGAGAAACTGTCTCTCTCGGCCGGCCTGGGAGCGCCTTGGGATCCCCTCAGAAGAGCTGGATGAAGTGGCTGGGGAGAGGGAAGTCTGGGCATCCATGCTAAAGCTACTGCCCCCGTGACCCGACCTCGTATAAGCAGTAGAAAATGGATGGCTGGATGGATACGCGCTGATACCGATACAGTTGGCATAATCGTTGAATCCAAATGTAATCCTCACGGGATCTCCCGCCGTGATACTTGCTTCACGACGTGGCCCGTGCATTCGGGACCATTGCTTGGGCAAAACCAAGTCGGTCTCGTGAATACCAAGTCGAAGTCCAGTGAAGTCTTTCTTAAATTGTTAGATTGAACGATTGGTCCCCGTCCTACATTGGGGATTTAAGTCAGACTCCGGCCAAGTCATGTGACTCGAGTCGCCCGCCTCTGGGTATTAGTACCGCAACATGAATTGTATCGTAGCAGATATAAATGGTTTCCCAGATGTCTTTTCTGCGTGTCTCGTGCGTCCTTCCGCAGACAAAGAGGCCCACGGAGCGCATGTGTTCTCGCCTCGCTCCAAGACGTGGACCTTCGCCAACCTCAAGACTCCGGCGGGACCCGCAGACGTGTACCTGGCCGTGGAGGAGGAAGAGGAGGAGGTGGTGTCCTTCGGCACGCCCTTCAGAGCGGTAGGCCCCTTTTCATCGACATTGGAAATAAGTTGAAACAAGATGAGAAAAGCCTTCCACGATCCGCAGAGGGGAAATTACAAAATGAAGAGAATAGACTGTTGGGAATCAAGTGATACCATTTCATTGAACAAATATTTTAGTGTCGGCTGACAATGTAATTGCATCTGAAAGTCCTCCCCGTCTTGCTCCTCCCCAGAACTTGAAAGCCAGCGGTCCGTCTTCCAGCCACGCGGCGGAGCCCGGCGGCTCGCCCGGCCCGGGCCAGTCGGGAATGAGCCGCCGGGGGAAGTACCGCGCCCCCGGCGTTCCGGAGATGAGCCGGGAGGCCGGGCTGGAGCTGCTCAGGGAGCGGCCGGAGGAAGCGCCGTCGCCCGGCCGGCCGCGGGTTCCCGAGACGCCCGAGTCCCTGAGCGACTCGCTCTACGACAGCCTGTCGTCGTGCGGCAGCCAAGGATGATCGGCGCGCCGGAGAATCCAGATTGCCAAATCGCAAGCGGGCGAGGACGAGACTTCTCCTCAGGATCTCCGGAGCGCAAAATGACGGCAGTCCTGCAAACGCGTGGGCCAGCTGACCAATAGCACAAGAGGCATCCAGCTCGAGAGTTTCTCTCATCGTTCTGGTTCTTTTTGTGCATCCAGGATGCTCATCTTTTCACGACATGTACTTGGGGCAGCGCATCTGAAGTAAAAAAACAAAGAATGTTCATCTGATTTTTTTTTTTTCCCCCATGTTAAAAGCGGTCACATTTTCAATGTAAAAATGACTATTGATCATGTTGATTTTAATTTTGCGACCTCAGAATTTTGTCAGAAAATGTCTGTTTGAAGCCATAATCCATTTAAAGGTAATATATACCAGCAATAATATCGAGAAATGGCTACGCCATTCAATATTTCTATTATTTATTTGAAATGTACGTCTCCTCCCCTAGTTGAGTTCATATTTTCCAATTTCAACACATTGCTGTTCAGCCACTAGATAGCAGCTCCCCTGTACGTACTGCCCTTTTTCAACTTTCTATTAAAAGCTTTTCATTTCGTTCGTGTGTGCAGTTATTACCTTGTCCCGTGTGCAAATGGTTGGGAGTTTAGCTTTTAGCATTCCTACAACAAAGCAAACCTGTTAAAACACATTTACAACTGTCACATTTGACCATACGATCCCTTCAAGGAGACAACTTATCAGAAGTGAGGAAATGAGAAATTCTTCAAAAAGTGCTGCGGTTACAGTTCTAAGATGAGACTTGATTTCAAGCCGTCACAATGAGATTGAAAAGTCAACGTATAAAGTGATGTCAACAATTGACAAGCGGTGGTCACTTCGGACTGTTGCTCTGCCAGGATACACTTTCATCAATTGTTACCGGATCCTCACGTCAACTGTTGACTTTGCATTTCTTCGTGACGCCTTTAAATGTAATCACAACTCAGCTCGCCCGCCCCCTTCCCTCCAACTTGGTAACCCTAATAGGCCATCTGTCGAATGTTGGGAATTGCAAAATGGATTTTTTCTTCCCCCTTGCAGGTCAAACCTCCAAACAATTTGGCACGTCTAAATACTTCACTTGAACAAAGCGTGCATTCAACACATTTATTTGAGCAAATGTATCAAATTATTACTTTAACTTTTACATCCACAAAATATTTTTTTCACAGTATACACTTGAAAATTTAAGGTTAACTTCACTTCATTTGGCAAACTATCAGACACTGGTGTAATTTACAAGAAGCAAGAAAAAGCGCAGTCAAAAAACTTGGGCAAAGGCCCTCAGACGGGATCTGGAAAAGTCAAAGCAAGACTTCCGAGGACATTTGGGAAGGGGCGTCCAAATCGCACTCCGCTAAACAAAAGAAGAAACTCAGAAATGAAGCAAATCAATGCATGTGGTCACGTAACTCACTAAAAGGGAGCCCATCGTTGTGGCGCGAAAGAACAGCAGCAAAGTCTTGACTGAGGCGGGCATGTCACAGCGCAACGCTGCCCTCTACAGGCCAAACATATTCACTGCAGGGTTAGTCTCCTCTCGCTCCCGGGACTAGCATTAGTTTACACGGACGGACAAACTATCAACCCTCGGAAGTTTGACAGGAAAGAAAGATCAAATCATTTGCAATCAGATCTTAAGACCGCAGGAGCTCATTTAAGAAAGAAAGTCAGAAATAACGACCGCGCCGCAAATCGAGTCTCGTCGGACAGATCGACTCGTTTTCAGCCAAGCAACTTGTCTACTTCTTCTCCTTCTTCTTGTCCTGAAACAAGACAAGAGCAAAGACAACATAAGCTCTCAGCGGACACTCTGTGTACCGGCTACTCGGTTTACAGACGGACCTTGTCGTTGAGGGCCAGGATGACCATCAACTTCCTGAAGATGGTGATGAAGTCCAGGAACAAGTCCACGCAGTGCCTGCATGAGGGCAACAACCAAACAGCAGGTTGAGGTGCGCCCAAAGGGGAACGGCAGCACCGGGACGTGGGACGGGACGGGCCCGTCCCCTCGCTCACCACACATAGTCCTTGTCTCCGTTCTCCGCCTTCTCGATGATGAGCTGAGTGTCGAACAGGACGAAGCCGCACATCAGCAGAAGACCCAGGTACACGTGAGCCTGGGAGGAGGAGGGAGCCCAGATCCAAACGCACGCTCAAACAGAGCGACAAACACAGAAAGAGTGAACCGGAGCGAGCGAGAAAGACTCCAGGAGACAGCGAGAGCAGCAGAAAAACAGATTCCGAGCTAGACGGCGACATGACGATTCCGACTGACCTTGAAGAGCACGACGGATCCGAAGAACGCGTTCAGGAGAGACGTCAGGAAGAGGACGGACAGGCCCGACATCAGCGTGCCTGTCGACGACGACGAAGCCGTCAGAACACGCGCGGCGGCCGCATGATCGGCGGGCCCTCGGCGCCTCGTAGCGCTTTCGCAATATTCTTCTACACGCCAGCCGAACTCAATACCACAGAGTGGCAAAATTAGAGAAGGACTTGATGTTTCACCGATACGAAAAGACTCGCTAACGCTGTGCTCACGTTTGATATCGGTGAGCAATAGGCTAATAGACAAGCCCGACTTGTGATGGAATATGCGTATGAAAATGTATTCATGTTCCTACTAAAATTTTTGGAGGTGCAACCACAAATCGATGATCACATTAATCGACAACTATTTTGATAATCGATTAATGATTTATGGACCTCGTTCAAATCCTGAGAAGAGTCTCTTCTCCTCCCAGTGTAAATGTCAGAGCACTTGACATTCAGGCTCGCTTGTGCCCATCTCCCCTTCATCCGAGCCGATGTCCTCATCGGATTAAGCGATCTTTGCAATCCAAATGTCAAGTCCATTGTTAGTGCCCAGATCTGGTTATTTGACGAGTCAATTTCTCCTTTGAATCGAATGTTTTCATGCACTCAAGAGCAACACTCGTGTTCATGAGTGAGTTCATCATTCGCAGTTACTTGAACGACAGTTAACTTTGGAGAAGGCATCTGAACACAAAAATGCTCAAGAATTGTTTGTTTTAGAACGAAAATAATATATATATTTTTTTAAACTCATACTCTGCTGTTTACTTGAGACCAAGCACACATCTGTTGTAGTCTGCCAAACCGGAAGAGGGTAAGCCGTAACATCCGTCACTATTGTCACTTCATGTACAGTCCCCTTCAAAAGTATTGGAACGTCAAGGTCAATTCCTTTCTTTTTGTTGTTTACTGAAGAAATTTGGGTTTCAGATCAAAAGATGAATATGAGACAAAAGGTCAGAATTCCAGCTTTTAGTTCACGGTATTTACATCTACGTGTCTTAAACAACTCAGGACAGAGCACCTTTTGTTTGAAGCCACCCACTTTTCAAGGGAGGAAAAGTATTGGAACAGACATTATTAAATGAACTTCAAGTGAATAACATTGAATATTTGGTGGCATAATCCTTACTTGCAATAACTGCATCAAGCCTGCGACTCATTGACTTCACCAGACTGTTGCAAATTCATTCTGCCGCTTCCATCATGAGCTACATCATCAATCGAGACTTGTGTTTCTCTCTTTTTCTGGACATTCCAAATTGTTGTATTGCCTCTGCCCAATGTTTGTGCAATACCTCTAATCGATTTTCCGTCTTCTCTCAGCTTCAAAACGGTTTGCTTTTCTCCCATAGACAGCTTTCTGGTCTTCATGTTTGCTTAACAGCAAATACAGTTTTCACAGGTGAAACCCAAAACCAAAAACAAGCACTAATGTTTAAGCCATCACTCTAAAAGGCAACACCTTAGCAACTAGAAGCTCACTTGAAAAGTGGATGGCTTCAAACAAAGTCAAGTTGTTTAACACCATGAAATAAAAGCTGGAATTCTGAACTTTTTTCTCATATTCATCTTTCGATCTGAAATTCAAATGTCTTCAGTATACAACAAAAACAAAGGAATTGACCTCGTCGTTCCGATACTTTTGGAGGGGACTGTACGAGTAGAAGTCAGGTTCCCAATACGTTTGTTGCTCTAGGGCAAAGGAGTTTCAAAAGTGCGTGTCAACAGGTTACCTCCGAGGAACAGGTAGCTCCTGCGTTTGGCGTAGAGGGCGCTGAGAGTGAAGCAAATGAAAACAAGCGAGGTTCCCATGAAGGCTGTGACGATGATGCTGAAAACAAACGAGGGAAAAAGAATGTAAGCGATTTGATAAATCATCCGAAAGCAAGACAGTGGGCACGAAACGGAAAAAGACTGAAGATCAACTAGAAAAGCAGTTGTGTCAACCAGACGATGAATACTACAGTCGTCATGATGACACATACGCAGCTGTTCCGAGCAGCAGCATTAAGAGGTCACGACTCCTTCGCTGACGCTGACATTTCTATTGGTCAACTGGAATCCGAGCGTTTGCTGCCCCCGGCAACTATATTCGCCAAGTACGCTTTTCAACGGGTAGGCGTGGAAGAGGGTCTCACCCAGCTTGTCTGTGAAATTCAGGTTTGTAAACCACTGTAATGACTAACAGCTGCCAGTAGACGGCGCTTTGGATTTGAGATCAGCACAGCTTTTGAGTAAAAGATAGAGATTGGGGCAGGCGGGGGGGTTAATCTCATCGTGGAACGTCCATTATGAGGGAGAGAAATGCCAAAATGTTGAACGTCAGTTAAGTTCAGGCACCCCCCCATTCCAACAGAGTACGTATATTCATGATAGCAAAAGATTATGTGTCGCAGTAGGTAGTAGAAAGGGTGCATCACCATCGTGAGAAAAGATCACGCAGTTGCTGGAGTGAATGGCATTTTAGAACCGTTCTTGAGACCGCGTCTTCCGAATACGAGCTGGGTTGGGCACCGAGAATCGGTTGGAACCGGGACTAACGTTCTGGTTCTCCCGGAATCGTTCAAATTGTAAAATGTCGGTTCCCTGCTTCGGTGCATAGTCCCCCCACCACGAAGCAGCAGCGGCGACGTGATAAAACCGTCCCAAATAACGATTTTAACAATGCTGTATTTAACTTTTAGCTGATACATTAATTAATGAACATTAAGTCAATTGGGTTAGTTCCACACACATTGCCTTTTGGTTCATAGGTTTGATATTGATACTGGTTATAAAGAAACCAGTGTCAAATGTTCATTTTAGTCTATGCTGCGGGCTGCAAAGAAAATGGATGTTCATAATTTGGACAACCTTTATTTAAACCATGCAAACTTTTTTGACCCAGCCCCCTAAAAGAATGGGAATCGAAAACCGTTTGTAACTGGAATCGAAATAAGGAACCAGAAGCGCTCAAATTCAATGCAGCAATATGGGGGGCACAAGCCAGTGCAAACTGTAGGCCGGTCCCAAGCCTGGATAAAAGCAGTGGGTTGCGTCAGGAAGGGCGTCCGGCTTCAAACTTTGCCAAACAAATATGAGCGTTCATCCAAAGAATTCCATACCGGATCTGTCAGGGCCCGGGTTAACAACGTCCGCCACCGGCGCCGTCAACCTGCAGGGCGCCGGTGGAAATTCAGCTAGTGTGGGTCGAAGTCGAAGAAGAGGTGGAAATCGGGTTTTTTGGCAGAAAGAGAAGAGGAAAGCACAGAGCCTAGAACTGAATGTGGGGACTTTGAATGTTGGGACGGTGACAGGAAAATCTCGGGAGTTGCTTGACATGATGATTAGGAGAAAGGTTGATATTGTATGTCCAGGAGACCAGGTGGAAAGACAGTAAGGCTAGAAGTTTAGGGCCGGGGTTTCAATTATTTTACCATGGTGTAGTTGGGAAGAAAATGGAGTCGGGGTTATTTTAAAGGAATAGTTGGCTAAGAATGTCTTGGAGGTGAAAAGAGTATCAGATCGAGTGATGAGGCTGAAACTTGAAATTGAGGGTGTTAGTATACAGGAAGTCCTTGATTTACGAACGAGTTCCGTTCCTACGCTGGCGACGTAACACGAATTTCCGCGCAAGTCGGATTTCACCGTTAAAGTCGAAATTTACGGCGAAATACTGTTACGGGTATTGACCCACGTGATTGTGACAGCAAGCTCAGTGTGTGTGGGCGTGTGCGTCGATGTGCGAGTGAGACGAGACTGCGAAGGAAGAAGGAGTGTAGTGACGGCGAGCGGGGAAGAGTAGCGATTAGCGGAGGACCCGTTGACGTCGAAAGCGCAGAGGAGCTCATAAAGCCGGTAAAGCGGCAAATCGGTGCTTCGTGCCTCTATGGTTGCCGCCACCCGCCTCAGAACAAGGGTGATGTGCAGAGCTGTGGGAACTATAGAGAAATAAAGTTGATGAGCCACACAATGAAGTTATGGGAAAGAGTAGTGGAGACTCGACTCAGGACAGAAGTGAGTATTTGCGAGCAACAGTATGGTTTCATGCCTAGAAAGAGTACCACAGATGCATTATTTGCCTTGAGGATGATGGTGGAAAAGTACAGAGAAGGTCAGAAGGAGCTACATTGTGTCTTTGTGGATCGAGAGAAAGCCTATGACAGAGTACCCAGTGAGGAACGGTGGTACTGCATGAGGAAGTCTGGAGTGGCAGAGACTAACATTAGAATAATACGGGACATGTACGAGGGCAGCAGAACAGTGGTGAGGTGTGCTGTAGGTGTGACAGACGAAATTAAGGTGGAGGTGGAACTGCATCAGGGATCAGCCCTGAGCCCCTTCCTGTTTGCAGTGGTGATGGATAGGCTGATAGATGAGGTTAGACTGGAATCCCCGTGGACCATGATGTTCATAGATGACATTGTGATCTGCAGTGAAAGCAGGGAGCAGGTGGAGGAACAGTTAGAAAGATGGAGGCATGCACTGGAAAGCAGAGGAATGAAGATTAGCCGAAATAAGACAGAATATATGTGCATGAATGGGAGGGATGGTGGGGGAAGAGTGAGGCTCCAGGGAGAACAGATAGCAAGGGTGGAGGACTTGAAATACTTGGGGTCAACCGTCCAGAGCAATGGTGAGTGTGGTCAGGAAGTGAAGAAACGGGTCCAAGCAGGTTGGAACGGGTGGGGGAAGGTGTCAGGTGTGTTATGTGACAGAAGAGTCTGCTAGGTTGAAGGGCAAAGTTTATGAAACAGTGGTGAGGCCAGCCATGATGGACGGATTAGAGACAGTGGCACTGAAGAGACGACAGGAAGCAGAGATGGAGGTGACGGAAATGAAGATGTTGAGGTTCGCTCTCGGAGTGACCAGGTTGGATAGGATTAGAAATGACTTCAGAGGGACAGCCAAGGTTCGATGTTTTGGAGACTAAGTTAGAGAGAGCAAACTTGGATGGTTTGGACACGTCCAGAGGAGAAATAGTGAGAGAAGGTTGATGGATGTCGTGAGGGAAGACATGAGGGCAGTTGGGGTTCGAGAGGCGGATGCAGGAGATAGGCTTACATGGAAAAGGATGACGCGCTGTGGCGACCTCTACAGGGACAAGGCCAAAGGAAAAGAATCATCACCACTCAAATTCAAACGATGCCTAACCCTAAATACGACACCTCTCTTTATGTTTCCATGTGGATTTTCCGATATGGACTCCAGATTATAATCCAACCAATGAAGCCAACCTGCATGATTTTGGAATGCGGGAGGACGTCGGAGTACCCGGAGAAAACAAACTGCACCCAGTAGGAGGATTACGTGACAAAGCGGACTTCAAGCGTGCCGTTGCGGCCTTCGTGTTACCTGACGGCACTCATTACGCAAGCATTTACGCACCTGGGGTTGACAGCGATGACAAAGTCCAGCGTGGGGCCAAGGCCGACGCCTGGAGGGAGCAAGTTGGAAAAGAACCCGGTTAGTCAGGCCCGGACACCGAAGAGTCATACGTTCGGCGAGCGGCCGGCGCCGGGTACCGTTGAGAAAGGCGAATCCCGCCAGAATGGCCAGCCTCTTCCTCTCCGTTTCGGCGTTGTGCGGCATCGCGGCGAGCCACGCCATCAGGCCCAGTGACGCCAGCGCGAACAGCACGCCGCCCTGACAAGCGTACGCACAACTCCGGTCACTCATCTGGAACCGACGCTAAACGTAAGGGCATTCGTCGAGGTCTGAGCCATAAAGTCGGTTTGACGTCACATAACAGAACGGATCCGTGCTTGCGTTTGGAAAGCACATTTCTTTTCCCCAAATTTATTGACTTCATTCTCCTCAAATTTTTATTCTTCTCTTTAGCACCCCATAATGGTGACACTGAAAAAGGGTTGGCGAGTTGCCAAATTTATTAAAAAGAAATTTTAAAACAAGTTCTCACACGTTATCTGACTTGTGTGCCGAGTTGAGACTGAGTTTTTTTTTCCAAATGCGAGTTGCAAGCGTTGACTCGATTCGACTCGCTAGTCAACCAGCGGCAGTTTGGCAGATCGTCAATTCTTCAAACCAGCACAGAGCTTGTTTGCCTGAGGAAAGTCCCCTTAGCTTAAGGCTAACACACAATGTAAAATGCCATAGACAGGCAAACAAATAGCACTGTGTTCTAACGTTTCAAGCAAGCGATATTGGACGACTATTACTGCACTTTACTGAGGAGTTGTGACCGTCTCCATTTATATCTGTATGGAAGTGTTATACCGCCCCCTGGTGGCCGAGGTGCGCACAACAGAAGGACTCAGAATCAATTCATTATGATGCCTGAGCTTGAACTTTTGACATTTTATTTAATTAGGTCCATGCTTTTCAAATGTACAATATTATAGAAAACATTACAAATATTTTTGGGGAGCGGCTGGAACAGATAAACGGCGTTTCTTAAATTTCAATGGGGAAAGATGATTTGACACACACACACACACACTTTTAAACATTTTTTATTCCGTTTTGAAGCAAAGCTGGAACATAATTAAATACTTTCCAGATGCACTGCATCTTCAAATCTTAAACGTGCGCTTTGACCTGCTGTACTTACGCTCGGCAACTTTTTATCTGCGTTTCACGGTCACACCCGTAAACAATCATCGGCGAGTGTGCAACATGCAATAACCCGAGTCAGTATACAATATCTAGTAAATATTACCTGGAAGAGGCGCAAGACGACGCGCGTGTAGGCGCCGGCTGCGGCCACAAACATGCACGCTGCCAAACTGGAGTAGACATTCTTCAAGTGCAGCTGGGTGGAATGAGATCTGCAAGCCAGATAAAAGCATTCGCTGAGCACGGCGCAGATAAGGAACAAGTCTGACGTGCGTGTCGTCAGTCACATGGCGTACATTTGGGAGAACTTGAAGACGGCGTCCAAATTGATGTTGCGCTCAAACACGTTCATGATGCAACGAGTTGCAAGCTGATATCTGAGGAAACAAAGAAAATTGGAGCTTGTTCAAGATTCCTCCTGAATGAGAAGTAACCTTGAAAGATGTTTTCCAATTGTTGAGCTGCTTTGAGACAATTAAAATCAAGCCTAACTCAGTTCCGAATTCACTTTGACTTTAGCCGTTTAGTTTACTATGTAGGCTTTTTTTGACACATTTAGAAAGTGAGCACTTTGAAAAAAACTTTGTTGTGATTGTTATATTGATTGAATAATTTACCTGTGTCTTACAGGTGCAACAATTATCATATCGATGATTACTCAATTAATCGTTTAGAGGACATTTAACTTAAACTTGTCCAAATCCTCCAAATTCCAGCCTCTCAACAGAAATATTTTCAGATTTCTGTAAGTCCTCCACAAAAGCAGATTGATTATCAGAATCATTTTTACTTGCTAAGTATGTCAAAAACACAAGGAATTTAATAGTTGGAGCCGCTCTAGTACGACAATTGACAATACTTTTGAGACATCAAAAATACAGTCACTGAGCAATAAAAGTGTGCTAATGTGTGTGTGTGTGATAATGGCGATACAAACCAGTAAGCAGTTTATGTTTGTACATTTTCTGTACTGTCAATTTGAAATGCCGTTTTGAGGGATGTTTAAAAAAAAACATTCATCAATTAACACAAATGAGAGATGAATCGATTTAAAATAAGCCTTAGTTGCAAAAACAAAAACAATAAAAACAAGGAAATGAAAATGTACAATTTGAATCTTTCACAAAGAAATACTGACCTTCGGAAAAGGAAAAAGTAGAAGTTAAAACTTCGACGGCGTTTTCAACATCAGCTAAGAAAAGAAACGCTCATCAACCGAGAAGTGTCGCCGAAATAGAAGCTTTGCAACAAGCTTGTTATTTTAGGCCAGGAAGCTAACACGTAAAGATGCGTTTTGAGACCGGCTGGCTTGCTTTCAAATGAGCTCGCCAACTATTCCTGTCGGTTCGTTACTTCCTCGAATTGAGGCGTTTTCCTCCTCGTTCGACGCTCGAGTTCGTGAGTTCGGCTTTCATTGTTTGCCTTTCGCCTTACTGCGTTCGAACGACACAAGAAAACGGTTTATGAGGAAGTATTGAAATTGAAAAGGTGGGGACCACAGGCCGAGCAACACTTGGTATGCTGCGTGTTCTTAGTAGCTAACGGCGCTAAGCTAACGTCGGCTAGCCACCATTTCGTCCAAACCTCAACACTTAACTCGAAAAACAAACGCCGAGCCATATAGCCAACATGTCCACGTTTCCTAAGGACATACTGTTTGTGTGTGCGTGTCTTTCACCTGCCGACGCTCCTGCGACTCGCTAATTTGGGTGCCTTTGCTTTCGGTGCGATTCGGTCGTGTCACTAAAGCCAGGACGTGACGTGTCCTACGCACCTCAGGCGAAGAAAACAACGCGAGGACAGTCACAGGAGAGGGCGCCATTTTGTTGCCCAGCTTGACATGACGCCACTATGCAACCCAATTGACCAGATGGACGCAATATGTATATTTTATGTTGATCTGAGATTATTTATACATGGTCAGTTAGTGAAATGTTAAAGAAATAGGCTTCGGTAATAAGATGTACGTTTTTTCTTTACCACGGGGAATACCTGCGTTTTAAGAAACACAAAGCAAATTCACGATTCACTTTTTGCACGTAAGTAAGTAATGATGCTAGATTTTGTTTACCTCCCACAAGCGTCGTCTTTTGGGGGTATTCGACAAACGATGCATCCACACGGCTTGCGTGGGATGACTGGAACAGCCTCAAGCAACTCCTTTGCCAAAAAGCCCCAAAGTGTCCGAGGCAAGGCTGTAAACAGAGACAACGTGGCGCCCGCAAAACACCTGACCTTGATTTAGCCGATGCGTAGCAATGCGTTGAGTTCATAGAGTGTCCAGACTCTTTGAACGCGCACACGATGTCACCATGGAAACGCCCAGCGACGTGGACGCCATTTCTCTCACTCTCGCATTTTTCGGACGGACCTCATAATGTCATCAATACCAAATTTGAAACCTCAACGAAAATATATTTGAGGCATGTACGATTTGGATTGTCCAAATGAGACAAAATCGAGGATACCTTATAAACCTCTTAATTTTGGCAAAGTTTCATAGTAACCTTTGCAAGTCAACGATCAAATCTTATGTTTACAATATTACTGTTGTCATAGCTGGATGACGTAAGTTCGGTCCAGAAGACTGAAAATGCTGCAATATATATTATGGTTACGTATTCTATTTGTCAGAGGCGGGTAGAGTAGCCAAATATTGTACTCAAGTAAGAGTACTGTTACTTTAGAATAATATGACTCAAGTAAAAATAAAAACGAGCCATCCAAATATTTACTTGAGTAAGAGTACTCAATGAAAAAACTACTCAAGAAAAGAGTAATTTGTGAGTAACTTTTGATTTATTATTTTTTTTAAATCAGAGCATGAACATCAAATAAAATAAAATAATAAAAAAATAATATATGGGTGTGGACACACCCCTGCCACCATTTCAATTTAGAACTGCCCAAAACCCAACGACACATACATTGGGGCCTACAGAAACATGATTTCCTTCATTCGCTTCAATGACTTCATGAAGCGGCTGCTTGGTGTGTGCGTGTGCCTGTGCCACACCGTAGCTAATGTTGCCATATCCACTGCCATAGAAATATCTGCAACTTACCGCAACGTGTTTTCTCAAGTTAGAAGTGGGCTGAAATTTCCAAGTTTGGCCAGTCAAAATTGAAGAGCTGCATGTTAAAGCTATTGTTTTTTTGTATTCTGTCAAGTAAACACGACTATACTGATCATTTCTAACGTGCCGTGACAGAATACGGCGATGTTTTTGTATTACATAGAGTGGTGTGCAAGAAAAACATGTTAAATACAAAAATTAAACGTGTTAAAAAAAAAAAGTAGAAAAGTAGTACCCAAGTTTGTCACCAAGTGTTCGCCTTTGGTCAACTAAAATGGCTGACACCAACGTAACACAAGAGTGTTATTCCTCCTCCGAAAATCATATTTCAACAAGTACAGCAGATCTTCTCCCCCGTTCACACGCAACCTACATGGCGAAAGTTGAAAGTGAGAATTTGACACGCTTCGCCGCAAAAACATTTAATAAAACTAGACCAATTATGACTGGAGTATGCATAATATCAACAGCTATTCTTACTGTATCATACGGCGCTGCGACAAAAAAAATAAGACTAAATTATTTTATTTTTTGGGGGGGGGGGGAAATTTTGGGTGACATGTCAGCAATTTATACTGCTCCAACATATCATATACCGAATAGCAATATTATTTGCAGTGGTCTCCTCATGTTGTCAAGAGCTGTCACAGTCAACAATATAATCGTACAAATATTAGTTATTATTATTATTACGACTACATAATTAGACTATATTTATTAATCACCGCACCAAAACGCAAACCTTAATGTTCTATTTTTTTCTTGCTTAACGGTTTACATTTCTTATAATACATCCTCAGTGCTGCTGTTTTGTTTGTTTGTACCTTGTCTGTTGTACTACATTATAAATGCAAGTGTATTTTTGAATATCGGGAAAACTACTAAGTTCCATCTATTATTATTCTTGTTCGATGTGTGAACATTGCTGCTATGCTTTCTACAATCACACTGTACTAAATCTACACGGGCGTCACTGCGAATAGAAAAATAAGACATTTAGTCAAAATCAAAGTTATGAAATGAGATGGTTTTGATTTATTTCTGGCTTAATTGGGAAGTATTGAGCAATCCACCCAGAACCACTGATTGCTTATATAAACTCCTTTCGACCCCAAATATAAAAACGTTTATGTGATGAAATATTAGGATAAAACAGTAGGACTAGGCGGCACGGTGTACCACTGGTTGGAGCGTCTGCCTCGCAGTTCTGAGGACCGGGATTCAAATCCCGGCCCCGCATGTGTGGAGTTTGCATGTTCTCCCCGTGCCTGCGTGGCTTTTCTCCGGGCACTCCAGTTTCCTCCCACATCCCAAAAACATGCATGGTAGGTTAATTGACAACTCTAAATTGCCCGTAGGTGTGAATGTGAGTGCAAATGGTTGTTTGTTTGTATGTGTCTTGTGATTGGCTGGCAACCAGTTCAGGGTGTACAGCGCCTCCTGCCCGATGACAGTATAGACAACCCAAGAATATTTATTACATAGGAGATATATGATTATATTTATCATTATATCAATTTTAAAATGCCTACATTCCCCCGAATGGCAGGTTTTGAGATATATAAAGAAGCGAGACAAAGATAAAGCACTTCAAAACAGTGTCCACCATTAACGCGACCTATAACCTGTACAAAAATCCTGAAATCTTTTCGAGAGGCGAAGTAAAAATAAACAACTTAGATTATGTGGTTGCACAAGTGTGCACACCCTCTGGGCTGGGGCTGTGTTCACAATTAATCAATGACATTCAAATTCCACCAGCATTGAAAGTACCCGACGCCACTACCTCTCAATAAAGTTAAGATGTTCCAGCGTGCTTTTGCTGACATTTTTGACGAGCGATGATCCTCCCACAGCATCAGCGAAATCTCATCCAGTCAAGTCGAAGGTTTGAAAAGAATTGGCGAGGTATAAATATAGCGGAACACAGTGTCAAGTGGACGCTTCCAAAAAGCGCATGGACGCACCTCCAAAAGTGAATGATGACAACTACAGCATGTTGTATTGTAAACGCATCAGTGTAAATGACATGTAGTCTGTGTCAAACGGCATTTGAAAGCCACGTAGGCTCATAGAATTGGAATGATCAACGCCCGATAGGAAGAAACTCGTTGTGAGACTTTTAAAAGAAGACTTTAAGGACACAAAATACACACAAGACCTGAATCTCAAGACAAACCAAGGCTTCAGAACGAACAACTGGAACAAAGTTTTCATTCCTAGATTAGCTCCCATGGCAAGCGGAACGAGGTCGTACGCTATTTCGTCCAGACCTGATATTGGACTCATTCGTGTACTTACTTTTCGTGGTGTTTGATGACTGAACGACACGTACAGTGTACTACAAAGTGAGCCACAGTTGCCCCGATTATTCTATCATTAGATAGCATACAATTAGTAGTAGTTGGAGCATTCAAATTGTAAGAATTGTTTCTATGAAAGAAAATAATATTTCCACCCTTTTAATGCAAAAATGTCTTTACCGTAAGGTGTTCCAAATGAAGTTTGATGATTTGCAACGTTTTGTGAAAATGCTAACTCCCCTTTTATTTTTCATGAAAAGCAACACAAACACACGTTAGTGTTGAAAGTGTGCTTCTTATGCAAACGGTCACTCAAGCCGTCTTTCTCCTTGGCGCCACCAGAGGGAGCCTCGTGATGTTGTTGCAATACACCAGAGGGATGCGTGAGCTAAAGTGCCAGGATGAGGCAGCCATTTTACATTCACAAAACAGCTGTTATTTCGGAGGTATGAATGAATATGTATGAAATTGTCTTCACCGTTATTACGATTGTATAAAGACGAGGGTGTCATGGTGTAATGAGTAGTTGGGCTCATGTAGACACTTGGGCAACGCATGTAAATTCTGCCACTTGTGCCATTTTTGGGAAGCTCTTTAAGTCTTTAGCGTTATGAAAAGAAGTGTATTTCAGTGGGGCGCCGTCACACTCCGTGTTCTTTTTCAAGTTGTTGTTTGTGCCGTTCGGCTGTTAGGTCAAGCAGAAAGGAGGATCGGTATCCCTTTTATGAAGGAGCAGTTTTACTTCGTCACAGTGGCGTTTTTAAGATGCCGCTGTGGTTTCTTCGGATTATAATGGATATTTATTGAGAATCAGAGTCGATCAGTCGAACAAAACAAAGTTTCTAGAGGGGAGTGAGAAAAGACAAAGCACTAAGTGTAAACAAGATGAGAAAAGAAAATCCTTACGCATCTCGAACAATGACACATTAGATTTGAGTGTTGTATGGGGCAGTCGTGCTTCACCCTGTGAGGGAAGGACAGGACAGGACAGGACAGGGACAAGAGGGGAAGCATGCAGGACAAGGGTCGTCAACCCGGCTGTACAACGGATGTGCGGTGGGAGTTGCTATGTCAATTCTAAAGTGTGAGTGAGGGAATACCCGAGCAATTTGCATATTCATGAGTTATTTGTCGCAATTAGTGAGTGGCCCCACAGGCAGCGAAAAGGTCCCAGGGGTGTGTGCGTCTGCGGACACACGCGAGTGAATTCCACAATGACTGACAGAAGCGTCCCGCAATCGCTGCGGCTGCACGGCGGAGGCCGATCTGTCGCGGGCTTCTATTATCAAAGCTGCTGCAGAATCCAAGTCGGGATCAGATTGCCGATCGAAGTCTCTTTCCTGCCATTCAAGGAACGATTTGAAAACGACCTACAGCAGAGGTGGGCGAAAACAACATCGGCTTACTCGGATAAGTCGACTTCCAAAATAGGCCGAGCCGGGTATCTCCGCCTCCGAGCCGCGCTGGCGCCTCCGTTTGATTCTACTGCATTCAAACTCCCTTTCAGCACAGTGTATTAGCCCTCCATTGGCGGAAGGTCGCCGTCGACTTCCCCATTCATCGTGCGTGCGCCGAGGGGGCGTCTGACGCTCGGCGTCGCATCATCGGATAGCAAATATGTTCTTTTCGGGAGCGTTGACTTCAAAAACTCCTCCAATGGGAGCGGGGCTGGCGGAGTGATTTCTGAGTGCGATTTTGGCGGACTTGTACTGTAAACGGCAAAGGGGAAACGGAGGAAGGCATAAAAATTGCAGTGTCCCGCTATGCTGAACTTGGGACCACCAGAAAAAAAAAAATCCCTGCTCAGCCCGCAATACGCCTCCAAGCGCTCTCCCTGGAGCTCGAAAGCTCACAAACGAATTTCAACTCGGAAATGCAGCTGTGAGATTAGTATCGGATAATCCCATTCCTTTTTTTTTTTTTTTTGGCTGCTCCATCACTTCGTCCTCCGTAAAATAATTTTCCAACGATGACAAATATAGTAGTGTGAAAAGGGGTTTGCCCCCTTCCTGAGCTCTTATTTTTGGGCATGTTTGTCACACTTAAATGTTTCCTATCATCAAACAAATTTAAATATGAGTCAAAGACAACACGGTAACACAAAATGTAGTTTTAAAATAGTTTTTATCATTAAGGGAGAAAAACAATCCAAAGTTATCTGGCCCAGTGTGAAAAAGTGATGGCCCACCCTGAGAAATCAAGCGTTTGCCATAACTTGCAATGAGTCTCTTCCAGTGCTGGAGGAATTTTGGCCCGTTCACCTTTGCAGAATTGTTGTCATTCAGCCACACGGGAGGCGTTTCTCAAGCTTGCAACGCCTTTGTAAGGTCACGCCACAGCAGCTCAATAGGATGCAGATCAGCACTTTTGACTTTAGCCATTCAGAGGTGGACTTGTCGGTGCGTTATGGATCATTGTCGTACTGCAGAACCCAAGTTCGTTCCAGCTTGAGGTCACCTTCAGGATTTTTGGTAGACTGCAGAATTCATGGTTCCATTTAGCGACACAAAAAAACATCACACCACCACCACCGTATTTTACTGTTGCTGTGATGAAATGCGGCGTTACTTTTACGTCAGAGACACACACCTTCCAAAAAGGTCAACTTTGGTCTCATCAGACCGCAGAGTATTTTCCCAAAAGTCTCGGGGATCATCACGATATCTTCTGGCTAAATTGATGTTGTTTGTGCTCAGCGGTGGTTTTCGTCTTGGAACTTTGCCATGCCGGCCATTTTTGCCCAATCTCTTTCTTATGGTGGAGTCCAAGACTTTTTCGCACAAGGCCATGGAGGTGTGAATTTTTTTCCTCCCTTAGGAATAAAAACCTTCATTTTGGGAGTGATGACCTGATTTTTAGTTTAAAAAAAGACCCCAAAAACAACAACAAAAACCTTTTTTTTTTTTTAAAAACTTGGTTAGTCAAAGAACTATCTATAGAATAATCAATTGTAAAAAGATTTGATAGTGACAGCCCTAACCTCCAGTCTCTGTGCTCTGTGATTGGCTGGCAACCAGTCCAGTCCAGGTGTGCCCAGCCCTCATAGGCTCCAGCTGAGCGGCACCCCAAGTGAGGATGGATTCCGGCCTCCGCATTAGCCGCTGATGGCCGCTTCCTGAAACAAGTAACCGAGAATAGGCCGTGCCAGTGTTAACCAGCCTATCCTGGATTACTTGAACCGGGCAGAGGCCCACACGGACGCCTCGCCGGCACTCGCCCCCCGCCATCCCGGCGGTCGAAACGCAGCGGGCACTTTTGTCCCTCTTCCGCAGTCACCGCGTCGGCCGTCACGCGGGACGAAACGAGCCGTTTTCCTGCTCGCTGCCGTGATTCCTCGTTGAGCGTCCGGCCAGTAGAGGTCTCCGCAGCCCTCGCGCTTCCGCGTGCTGCAAACACATCAGCGCGCGCTCCCCTCGATCTCGACGGGCACGACGAAGTCCGCTTTGCTGATCGGCTGGAGGGGAAACACACAAAGGAGACGCTCGGTTGGCACGCGCGCTCTCGTGGACCCCGTGCGTACGTTCGCGCCGTTACGTAAGCGCTCGCCATACTGCTGCCATAAATAAATCAAGAAGAGGCAACAGCAGCCTGCACAAACACAATTGACCACACGCACGCGCAGTGATTTGGCAAAGATTCATTAGTATTTCCAAAGAGAAGCCTATTTTCTAATATGTATTTGGAGCATGAATATACAGCGCTGGGAAAATCTAAAGATTACAAAAATAAGCAGTTTCTCAGATTTTCCCGTTTGTTTGAGTAATATGAAAATGTTGCCTTTATTCCATTAATTGCTGACAACATTTCTCCCAAATTTCCAACATTGTGATTTAGACCTGTGGTTCTCAAACTTTTTACACCAAGTACCACCTCCCAAAATATTTTGCTCTCCAAGGACAAGCATGACATAAAACAGAGGTTTTAATGCTAAAAATGATAGAGGCCAATACCGGTCCTGAAATCTGCAGATAATTGACAACCATTCAAATTGCATTTGGGGGAAATATATACATATACATATATATATATATTTAAACCCAAAAACTCTTGAATATGAGTTGGTTTTCTTTGTCAATGTCTTTCTGTCTCCAAAGTGTTCTGTAAATTGACTGTCTGTTGTCGTACTAGAGCGGCTCAAACTACCGGAGACAAATTCCTTGTGTGTTTTTGGACATACTTGGCAAATAAAGATGATTCTGATTCTGATAAACTGCAAGTAAGTGTTTTTGGGATTGAATACATGCGAACAGGTGAATCCGCGGGTGATGCGAATGTGCGGGGGCCAACGTATTTAATACTAATGGAAGCCACTGCAACATGTGCGCACAGTTAAGGTGCGCTTAAATATACAAAATTTAGAAAGTGTACTGAAACAACAATTCAAATAAAATGCTTTGTACATAAGTTAAACATTTGAAAACAAAGAGCTCTAAAAGATTTATTGTGACTGTACTGTATGTAAAAGTTAAACACAGCGGAACTGTACTGGATTAAAAAAAATCTTAAACCACTACAACAATTTGCTCAATTAGAACTTTCAGTTCAGCGATTCCTTCACAAACCACTAGAGGGCGCCCGCGTTCCGCTACGGGTACTCATGCCAAACTTTGAGCAGCACTGATTTTGCACATTTATTTTGGGGAAACGAAAAATGAAGCGGAAAGAGCTGGGCCTCGACGTTCTGAGGGCGCGGGTTCGAACCCCGGGATCCGGCCTCCCGGTGCGGCGTTTGCTCTGCGCCCTGCGCTCGCGTGGGATTTCTCCGGGTGTGACCGCAAACAGCCACATGCACAAAACATTCACCTCAGCCTCATTAAAGACGAGTCTCAATGGTCCTCAGACACGCTCGCTCGCCGTCGGCCCCGGGTGTAGAAAACTGAAAGCGCCGTCACGAGTCTGACACTTCCCACCTTGAAGGAACTGCGCACGAGCGTCTCGTCCAGATCGGCGACCGCGCACACCTTCCCTCGGTCCCGGGCATTCCCCTCGCACACGCAAAACATTTGCGTGCGATCGCACACGCGTTTCAGCCACGTGAAGAACTTCGAAATTCTATTTCAATTCTTCAGGTTGTAGTTTTAATGGATACGGATTCAAACGTTTTGATGTCGATTCTCGAAAAAGTAGAAATACACACATCCTGTTGACAGATTTATTTTCATGCCCATATGTCACCTCGCATTTTCAGCAATAAACTTGTTTTGCACAAGAATAACTTGTTTGTGCATATGGAGTACAAAAGTGACAAAATATTTCTTCTATCTCTCTATCTGAACTCGTGCTTTGTGTATTTAACCCCCCCCCCCCCCCGATATTAGCGCAACCGACTTGACGCTATTTCTGCAAATCTATCAATAGCCTACACGACACAGGAACGAGTTATCCCTCTGAATTTTCTCGCTTTGCTGCCAGACTGAAATGAAATTCTCCCCAAGTTATGTAAGACGCAAATCGTCGACCGCGGCACAGCTAAACAACGAGCGAGAGCTCCGCGAGGGCCCGAAGCTCGCATGCTGCACCAGCTCCTCTTTTTTTCCCCTACCCCTTCAACATGCTAATTATCAGTACAGAAACCCATTTCCAACAGAAACAACAACAAAAATGATAAAACATATACATACAGTTACACACACACACACGTCCGATTTATATCCACCCACGAAAGAGGCCTGCGATGGATATGAAAAAAAAAAACGGAGCTGCACTGTTCGTATTGGAATGAAAAAAAAAAATCAGATACATGTCACACTGGGCAAAAAAATCAATCGGAATTGATCTGCAGTGTGAACATAGCCTGAGTGTTTAGAAAGAAGCCATCTGCAAACATCTGCTTTGACTTTGGAAAACAATTAACATTCTTGCCAATTTTCAGACGTTACAGATCAAACCAGGAACTGAATCATCAACTGATGTTTGCGCATCTTCTGCACCGTCCGTTTGGAATCACGTCCCGTTTACGAATACGGCGAGCGAAATGTAAACGATTTTTCAAATCCGATTCGTCGATTAATTGAAAGAATAATTGGTAGTTGCAGCTGTAAGCGCTAAATAATGTTCCTGCCGTGTTGCATTTGTCATGTGAAGGAAGGCAGGACTCATCTCGCATTCCATTTGTTTATTGCCAGACGTCATCCGTTGAGCTTCTTCACGCACGTCCTGCTTTCACGCATAAACTGCAACAACGCCGTCATGAGAAGTTGCTGTCACTCCAAATGTTATTTTGCACTCTTCATTTTTTTCCAGAGTTGATTATTTATGTATCTGCGAATGCACAATGAGGTGAGACTGATCTTAGGGACGCCCACCAGGTTTTCTGATCTCACCTGCACAATCCGTTCCATTGCTAATGTTATTATATTAATCTTGCGTTATTGTGAAAATAAATGCATCCAAACATGGATGGGTTAAGTTGAGCTCACACAAGCAGTATTTAGCAAAAGTAGTCAGGAATTGAACACCATCAACTTGACTCGTGAGCGTCCACGGTCCATCGCTACGCCGCCGCCCTGGAAATGGCCGCCACGGGTTATGTCATCTCAGAGGACGGGGAAAGCCACACTTTACGGCGGTAGCTTCCGCAGAAAACCTTCTCTGGCAGCCCGGTGACGGGTCAGGGAGCCGGACCGTCGGATTTCGGGGCGAGTCCAAAGTCGGGACGGGCCGGCTCGTAACGTCCACGACGCCTGGACTTCCCCGGCCGCCGCCGCGTTACACAACTCTGTGTTTTAGCGGAGCAACAACACTGGATTAGGGACCCAACTAACGGTCACTTTAATAATCCATTCATTTTGCCCATTATTTTTGGGGGGGGCAGATTTAAAAAAAAAAAAAAAAAAGTCTCACTTTCCATCCCTTCATGCAAAAACAGGACATTATTTGATATTGACAGTGCAGAAAATGCACTAGCAAATTGATTATCATTCAGTTACTGGTTTGGTCTGTCAAAAAAAAAAAAAAAAAAATCTGCTAAAATATTGATAATTGTTTTTCAATGTGAAAGAGGATGTTTGCAAATGTCTTAGTTGGATTAAACACAATCCACTGCCTGAGGATTTGGAGCATTTTAAAGTGAAGAAAGTCTCGAAATGATGAATCGACTCTCAAAACAGTTACCGATTAGATTACTAATGGATTCATTGTTGATCTACGGAGCCAAACAAAAACGCCTCAAGGACTCTGGTAGCCCCACGCACGCGCACGCGCACACGCACGCACACACACACACACACACACACACACACACACACACACACAGTGGGCAGATTTTTGGATGTGCTCATCGATCCCGGTGCACAACAAACAGGCTGACTCCATTTATGTTTTTGGGAATCCACCAATCATGTCGCCTCGCTGCCATCGGGCTTCGTGCCGAACTTGGAGAAGCAAAACAGAAACGGGGCGAGATTGTCGCCGCGACAAGAACGCGACGGGCGTGTGCGTCCACTTCCGCCGTGACGTCACTGCCGCGGCATTGTCCGGCAGCAGCAAAACTGCGAAAACATTTACGCGCAAAGCACAAAAGCCAGCTTCTTCAGCTTCTTCTTCTTGTGCACTCGCGCTTGGGGGACAAACAAAGACAAACAAGCTGCAACGTGAGACAGGAAAAAATAAATAAAAAATACTCCAACAGCTTTTGCTCGGCCACAAATCACACAAGAAGAAGAAGAAGACGCAGAAGAAGAAGAAGGGACAAGTTCAACAGTTCAAGCGTTATTAATGTGCGACCATTGCTGGAATTCCGCAAGCTAACTGCCACATCTGCTCGAGATGTTCGTTTGCTTTCTTGAAGCACCCTGAACCCAAACGAGCCACCCAAAAGCTGCTCCAAAGTGGCCTCACCTGTTTTCGGGGACACTTGGACGGGCGAGCACAGGACTTCCCATCTGGCGGTCACGCAGCCCCGAAAGCGCTCCCAGCCTGTGGCCGCTCGGCACCGCCGGGCACCCGTGACTGCCTTCCGCCGCTCGTCTCGCAGCGGCGCCCGCCTCGTCCCCACCCGCCGCCGGCTAAGGGGCGCTCGGAAGCGTTCTTCGAAGGCTCTCCGGACTCGGCTTACCGGCGGCCGGACGAGCGAACGGGTGAGCGGCTCCTCCTGCCGCCGTGGCCGCCAAGTCGTCACTTTCGCAGCAGTAGTACCAGCAGCAGCAACAACAACAACAACAACAACATGGAGGGAGAATCCAGGCAAGCGAACCGAACCGACGACGACGACGACAACAAGCGAGGAAATGGGGCAAGGGAGGCCGGCCGGTTTCAAGCTCCCCCTTACTCCACAACAACAACAACAGCGGCCGCCGGACCCGCCCCGAGGGCCGCAAAAGCACCCGCGACTCGAAGCTAACACTTTGCTCCCACGCGCAAAAAGCGCCCCGCCAGCCCAAAGGGAAAAAAAATCGACTTTTGTCCAATATCCCGCGCGTTGTTTTTCTACGCTTGGCACTCGGCGGGTGCCCTGAAACCGACCGAGTGGTCTGATTGGGCGAGCCCTGGCGAGGGGGCGTGGTCGAGGCATTCCTCCCCGTCCTGCCGCACGCGCCACATTCCGGCCAGCAAATAAATAAATAACCATACATACAAAACCCAATTCCAATCAAGTTGAAACGTTGTATAAAACGCAAATAAAAAGAGAGTACAGTAATTTGCAAATCATTTTCATATATATATATATATATATATATATATATATATGTGTATGTATGTATGCTAAACCCTTTTTGTGTGCAAATATTCTCTCATTTTGGATGTGATGCTTGTTGTTAAATGTGGGCCAGGGGCATGGTTTCCACCTTGTTACATCACCTTTCCTTTTAGCTTTGCAGGTGGAATTCTTTCCCATTCTTGCTTGACGTACAACTTGTTCAATAGTCCGGCCGGGGTCTCCATTGTGGTCTTTTGCACTTCATAATGCACTTGCACACATTTTCAATGGGAGACAGGTTTGGACTGCTGCCAGACCAGTCTAGCACTCAAACTCTTTTTACTATGAGGCATTGTCTAGCTGAAAAAGGACCTTGCTTGGATGGCAGCATTTATTGCCCCCAAACCTGTACCTGTAACCTTCACAGATGGGCAAGTTACCCATGCCATGGGCACTAACACACGCCATACCATCGCAGATGCTGGCTTCTTTTCAGCTTTGCGCCGATAACAATCCGGATGGTCCTTTTCACTCTTCGGCCCACAAGACACCACGTCCGTGATTTCCAAAAACAATTTGAAATGCGGACTGGTCAGACGGCAGCGCACTTTTCCACTTGGCGTCTGCGGTCCGTCTCGGACGAGCTCGGGCCCAGAGAAGGCAGGCGGGCGGCGTTTCTGGCTGTTGTTGATATATGGCTTTGGGTTTGCCTGGTAGAGTTTGAACTTGCATTTGTAGTTGTAGCGACCAACTGCGTTAACTGACAATGGTTTCCTCAACGTGCCGGCAATATCCTTGACACAATGATGCCGCTTTTTAACGGAGTGCCGCCTGAGGGGGTCAAAGGTCACGGGCATTCAATGTTGGTTTTTGGCCTTGCCGGTTACGTGCAAAGATTTCTCCAAATCTGACTCTTTTGATGATATTCCGGAGCGTAGATGATGACATCCCTAAATTCCTTGCAACTGTACGTTGAGAAACGTGAAAGTTAAACTGTTGGGCTATTTGCTCACGCAGTTGTTAACAATGTGGTGACCAACTGAGCCTATCTTGTATTTATTCAGTTAAATTTAGGTTGAAAAGGATTTGCATTGTATTATGTTTTTATTGGTTCACTGTTTTACACAATGCTTCAACTTGATTGGGACATCGCCCACCGGTCTTGCGGATGCCGAATGACTGCGCGAACGGCCTTTATGCATCTTTAAACAAGCTCGAAAGTGCAAGTAAAACAACAACCAGAATAATGTATGGGATGGAGTCTCCGTGTTTCTGTTGTTATGGTTTTCGAACAGAGTTATAACTAACGACAATAATTAGCCCTCTTTTATCATGACGGTAAGGTCATTTCCAGAAACGCTATACCTGAAACTGCTGCGACAATGGAACAGGATGTGAGGCAATGAGACAATGCAATGCAGTTGGAGGTTCTGCATTGACTAGTTGGTATGAAAATCAAATTTGCTGCCATTTAAGCGTCTTACACATGCGTGCGACTATTTCGCATGTGATAGAAGAGAGCAGACCGGAAGAAGCGCAAATACACTGCAAATGAAGCGCAGCAACGTTCGCTTCTGGTCTAGTCTGGAAAAACACACACAAGTACGGTGTCCGCGATTTTGTTGTGGACCGGTTCGGGCTCCCCCCCGCCTCTTGGCCAAAGTCGGCCGGGACGGGCTGCGGGACGCCCTAAAGCCAGCCGTCGGGAGGATTAGCGTGTCCCAGCATGGATGGATGGGGGGGAAAAATTTCCGCTGTGAGCACTGGCTAATTTAGTCTTTTTTGGAACTCATGTCATCATCTTAGCAAATTTATGGAAACATATTTTGATAATGTGATCTTTTTTTCTTTTTATAAATTCAAAAGTGAAAATTGAGATAAAGGCGTTTAAGTTCTAGATAGCAACGTGACAAGATTTCAGTATCTGTATTTCTACCTTAGCTACAGTGTGAGTACTTTTGCCCCCTCTGCTGTGCATAACAACACGATTGTAATAATAGCGCACATTTTGGTGAACCCCAGCAATAATAGAAATGAAATGTTCTAATGCAACAACATAAAGAAGCAATGAGTGAAGCACATTCCATCGAAAATGAATGTAAGCGGCAATTCGAAGCCGACGGCGGGCCCGGATGAATGTGACTGGGGTCTACAATCATGTGACTTGCTGGAAGAGGACTCCCGCTACCCCCCAACCCCCCCCTTCCGGCGGGCCTGCCCCGAGTAGCCTCTGCTGGAAGTTTCCAGGAAAGGGGCCTAGTGGACAGGCTGTGAGGCCTCAGCAGGGAGACATTTGGCTCATTGAGAAAAACAAAAACACCGAGGGGCGGCGGGAAGACTCCCTCTTACATAACTCAGCCTCCGTGACAGGAGGAGCAACAAAATGAGGCACGATGCAAAGAAAAACCCGTCCGTCCGCCACTCCTCAGCTGGCCGGAGCGCTTGGCGACTGGAATGCGAGCAAAAGTGAAAGCGGCGAGGCTAGCTTGCAATTGCACAACTGCCACTTCCGCATTCAACTTTTTTGGAACGCCAATGTGTTTATAAGCAACTCTGCCCGCACGACGAAAGCCAGTCATTCTGCACCGCAAGTGCGCCCTGAAAGATGATCATCAGGTGGGCCGCGGCAAATAGTCCCATTCCCCTTCTTTTGTCCCAAAATGGCGATTGTGGTCAATATCACCGGGAAGCGCCTTTGGGGTTCTCGTCAGAATCACTCGGTCGTCAACTCTGAGTCGCAACCTGACAAGACTTCCCCAAAAAGAGTCTGTTTGGATTGGCCGCTTCAACTTGCGGACCTCCTAGATAGTTCCCTGTATTCCCTTTCTCGTGATTATTGAGTAGGGAATGAGGAAATGATTGATTGATCATTCCCGACTCCCAAACCACTGGAATTAGCAATGTGACAGGATGAGCCAGAAATGACTGTCTGCCCAAATGTGGAGTGTGTTTGGAGCGGCCGCTTCAAGCTGAGCACAAGAAGAGAAATGGAGTTTTTTGGGGTTGGACAAAAGGCCTTTTGGGGGAAGGTTTTTGTGTGATACCGCCTATGGAAAATCTGGTGAAAAACTGCTTTCATATTGAAGTCAAACAGAAAAGCTTGCCTATTTCCTAACAGGTCTCCCGGACCCATTGGTTTAGTCTGCTTCTCTGGGAAGCCCTTCTCCGATTGGCTGCCAAGTTTGACTTGAACTTATCCACGAGTAAGCAGGTACTGGTCGAAAGTGAGAGCGTTTCTCCAAGTCAACGCTTCAAAATGAGCGCGACGTTTCAAACGCCGTCACTTGCCCTAAAAACTGACATTAAATAGCACAAACGCAAGATTATCGGTCGGGCCGTTGACGAATGGATGTAGAAAAGCAGTCGTAGAATGAGAATTTTCAGACTTGAATTACAATGAATCTCAGATTATCATACCTCTTACTTTGTACTTTTTTGACAAGAGGTGCAACTGCTGCCACGCTGCATTTGTGTTTACGGCTGGCGCCATTTAGACTTACCGCCCGTAGTCTCTGCACTCGCGGGCAGTCGTACAGTTGTTTGTTCTCGCAGTTGATGATGGCTCACAGATGGAAATAGACGTAGCCCTGCGCCGAGACGCCGATCTCTGCGTCGGAAGGCGTCCGCTAGCCAGCGCCGCGACCGAAGCCGGCCCGGGTTTGGGGGACGGCGAGCGCGGCAAAATGAATGCGAGAAAGTTGAGCGGGATCCAGCACAGATGATTAGAGCTAGCTGGCTAGAGAGGAGGCAAATGGTCCCAGCCGGCGTGGAGTTATGCATTCCACGGCACAAAACCAACCCAGGTGTTGCGCCCGAGCTTGAAGAAAGACATTGTAAACAAAAAAAAGCACAACTTTTGCGGAGGGAGAAGCAGCAGTCAAAACATGCTGCCAGCGTACTCTCCTTCCGGTTCAATAGATACTGAGAGACATGAATTTATTTCAGAATAGTCCAAAAAGTAATGACTCGATTCCTGATTCGGAAATCATTTGTTACAGTCAACGCTGGATTTAGAGGGCGAGATCGAGCCCTAATTATTGGTGAGAAGCGCCATATAATTGATTATGTGCTTTAATCATCAATGGCTTTCTTGTTGATTACGGAGGATTTTAAAGGCCTGTAGAAGCACATAACGTAATAACCGGCCAATAACGTAACAAAGGTCCTGGACCTATAACTGGTGAGCCCAGCATCAACAAATAATACTAGAATACTTCATCTCCCCCCATCAACTGCCCCCGCTAAGATCTCCATCAACCTACCGTCAAGTAATATCACATCTCTTTCTTTTTGCGTCCCACAGTCTTAATTTCAATTTTCTCCAGATGTAACAGCTGAAGATGATGATGCATTCAACGTCCCTGGAGTGATAAAGCGGTTGACTGGACAGGAACATCAGCCTCTTCTAAATGCAGACTGACAGACCTTTAGGATAACTGTCTACTTTGACCATGAATGGAACAGTAAAGTAACAATATATTGTGTTTGTTTATATATTTCATTGGAAAATAAGTTACACAAAGCATGAATGGGATTGCACGTGACGGGATTTATGAATCCACGAAGGACGTGAAAGTTGTGGAGGGACGGGGGCAAGAGGCCGCCAGCCCATCATCTGCGTCATCAGTTGCTCCATTGGCTGAAAGACAGGAAGGTTCATGAGATAAGACCAATGAAAACTTATTAGTTATTTAGGATTTGTGCTTCCCTTGTATGCTAATTCCGTCTTTAAGCCGTACTGGTTATAAGTGTTGAATTGTATTCAGCAATGTAATTCTCAGGTCATCATAAGATAGTAAGCAAATGTGGCCAGTGGCCATATACAACCCCGATTCCAATCAAGTTGGGACGTTGTGATAAACATAATTAAAAACAGAATACACCTATCTTGACCTATATTTCATTTAATACATTACAAACACAATATATTTAATGTTCAAACTGATCAACTTGATTGTTTTTAGCAAATAATCATGAACTTCGAATGTTATGGCTTCAACACGTTCCGAAAAAGCTGGGACAGGTGGCAAAAAAGAGTGAGTAAGTTGAGGAATGCTCATCAAACACGTGTTTGGAACGTCCCACAGGTGAACATTGGGAACAGGTGGGTGCCATGATTGGGTAGAAAAGGAGCTTCCCTGAATTGCTCAGTCATTCACAAGCAAAGATGGGGCGAGGTTCACCTCTTTGTGAACAAGTGCGTGAGAAAATAGTCGAACAGTTTAAGGACAATGATGCTCAACAACCAATTGCAAGGAATTTAGGGATTTCATCATCTACGGTCCATAATCTCATCAAAAGGTTCAGAGAATCTGGAGAAATCACTGCATGTAAGAGGCAAGGCCCAAAACCAACATTGAGTGCCCGTGACCTTCGATCCCTCAGGCGGCCCTGCATCAAAAACCGACATCAATGTGTAAAGGATATCACCACATGGGCTCAGGAACACTTCAGAAAACCAATGTCAGTAAATACAGTTCGGCGCTACATCCGTAAGTGCAACTTGAAACTCTACTATGCAAAGCAAAAGCCATTTATCAACAACACCCAGAAACGCCGCCGGCTTCTCTGGGCCCGAGCTCATCTAAGATGGACCGATGCAAAGTGGAAAAGTGTTCTGTGGTCCGACGAGTCCACATTTCAAATTGTTTTGGGAAATTGTGGATGTCGTGTCCTCCGGGCCAAAGAGGAAAAGAACCATCCGGACTGTTATGGACGCAAAGTTCCAAAGCCAGCACCTGTGATGGTATGGGGCTGTGTTAGTGCCAATGGCATGGGTAACTTACACATCTGTGAAGGCACCATTCATGGTGAAAGGTACATACAGGTTTTGGAGAAACATATGCTGCCATCCAAGCAACGTCTTTTTCATGGACGCCCCATCTTATTTCAGCAAGACAATGCCAAACCACATTCTGCACGTGTTACAACAGCGTGGCTTCATAGTAAAAGAGTGCGGGTGCTAGACTGGCCTGCCTGCAGTCCAGACCCGTCTCCCATTGAAAATGTGTGGTGCATTATGAAGCGTAAAATACGGCAACGGAGACCCCGGACTGTTGAACAGCTGAAGCTGTACATCGAGCAAGAATGGGAAAGAATTCCACGTACAAAGCTTCAACAATGAGTGTCCTCAGTTCCCAAACATTTATTGAATGTTGTTAAAAGAAAAGGTGATGTAACACAGTGGTAAACATGACCCTGTCCCAGCTTTTTTGGAACGTGTTGCAGCCATAAAATTCAAAGTTCATGATTTTTTGCTAAAAACAATAACGTTTATCAGTTTGAACATGAAATATCTTGTCTTTGTGGTGTAGTCAATTAAATATAGGTTGAACATGAGTTGCGGGCATTTTTCTGCTTAAATACAACACTTGCACAGAAACAGAACTTCAGAGATTCTTCCACCCCTTTAAAAATATTTAAAAATTAACAATCAATTGAGCATGAATATTACTCAGAGTAGAATAAAATGTTCCAGCAAAATGAAAAGCATAGTTGAAGCATTTTAAGTGTATTCATAATTCATATACATATTGACAACTTTAGTGATACAACATGGTTCTGATAGTGTTACTGCCATCTTTTATGTTGATTCTTTTCTTTTTTTTTTTTTTTGTACAAGAATAACAATAAAAAAATGATCAAGACAACATCATGTACGACTGACACAGTTTAAAATGGCAATGCCTCTTTTCAATGAATGAATGAATCTCCCCGCTGTGCTACCGTGGAAACCTACTTGGTGAAGCTTGGTCCCCATTGGCTCGTGCAGCCAACTGGCCAATCATACCCGTCCATGACATCCTCATAACTCATGTTGTCCTATTTCCAAAGTGTTACTATTGGAATGGCTGACGCCTGCCAGTCACAATTCTTATGTACAACCCCAAGTCCAATGAAGTTGGGATGTTGTGTTAAACATAAATAAAAACAGAATACAATGATTTGCAAATCATGTTTAACCTATATTTAATTGAATACACTACAAAGACAAGGTATTTAATGTTAAAACTGATAAACTTTATTGTTTTTAGCAAATAATCATTAACTTAGAATTTTATGGATGCAACACGTTCCAAAAAAGCTGGGACAGGTGGCAAAAAAGACTGAGAAAGTTGAGGAATGCTCATCAAACACCTGTTTGGAACATCCCACAGGTGAACAGGCTGATTGGGAACAGGTGGGTGCCATGATTGGGTATTAAAGGAGCTTCCCTGAATTGCTCAGTCATTCACAAGCAAAGATGGGGCGAGGTTCACCTCTTTGTGAACAAGTGCGTGAGAAAATAGTCGAACAGTTTAAGGACAATGTTCCTCAACGTACAATTGCAAGGCGTTTAGGAATTTCATCATCTACGGTCCATAACATCATCAAAAGGTTCAGAGAATCTGGAGAAATCACTGCATGTAAGCGGCAAGGCGAAAACCAACATTGAATGACCATGACCTTCGATCCCTCAGGCGGCCCTGCATCAAAAACCGACATCAATGTGTAAAGGATATCACCACATGGGCTCAGGAACACTTCAGAAAACCAATGTCAGTAAATACAGTTCGGCGCTACATCCGTAAGTGCAACTTGAAACTTTACTATGCAAAGCAAAAGCCATTTATCAACAACACCCAGAAACGCTGCCGGCTTCTCTGGGCCCAAGCTCATCTAAGATGGATTGATGCAAAGTAGAAAAGTGTTCTGTGGTCCGACGAGTCCACATTTCAAATTGTTTTGGGAAATTGTGGACGTCATGTCCTCTGCGCCAAAGAGGAAAAGAACCATCTGGACTTTTATCGACGCAAAGTTCAAAAGCCAGCATCTGTGATGGTATAGGGCTGTGTTAGTGCCAATGGCAAGGGTAACTTACACATCTGTGAAGGCACCATTAATGCTGAAAGGTACATACAGGTTTTGGAGAAACATATGCTGCCATCCAAGCAACGTCTTTTTCATGGACGCCCCATCTTATTTCAGCAAGACAATGCCAAACCGCATTCTACACGTGTTACAACAGCGTGGATTGATAGTAAAAGAGTGCGGGTACTAGACTGGCCTGCCTGCAGTCCAGATCTGTCTCCTATTGAAAATGTGTGGCGCATTATGAAGCGTAAAATACGACAACGGAGACCCCGGACTGTTGAACAGGTGAAGCTGTAAATCAAGCAAGAATGGGAAAGAATTCCCCCCACAAAGCTTCAACAATTAGTGTCCTCAGTTCCCAAACGTTTATTGAATGTTTTTAAAAGAAAAGGTGATGTAAAACAGTGGTAAACATGACCCTGTCAAAACTTTTTGGGAACTTGTTGCAGCCATAAAATTCTAAGTTAACAATTATTTGCTAAAAACAATAAAGTTTATCAGTTTGAACATTAAATATCTTGTCTTTGTAGTGTATTCAATTAAATATAGGTTGAACATGATTTGCAAATCATTGTATTCTGTTTTCATTTATGTTTAACACAACGTCCCAACTTCATTGGAATTGGGCTTGTAGTATACAGTACAGACCAGTCAGTATGGTCGCTAACGGTGATTAACTGCTAAATTTAGATTACAGATTACAAAAGCAGGAACAAGGGTGCTGTGGATAGAAAAAGTATACACACACCTGTTCAAATGCCATTTTTTGTGATGTAAAAGAATTTTGACCAAGAGAAATCATTTTAAAACTTGTTTCACCATTTAAGTGACCTAGAATTTGTACAACTCAACTTTTGGATCTTTTTGAGAGGGGAGGTGAAAACAAACAACTGAAATAAACTTGAATGTGATTGACTTGGACTTGACGTCTTCTTGGCCAGGTCACTATTGCAAACGAGATGTTCTGTTTAAACTGCTCTTTTACCTGATTAAATAAAGTTTAAGTAAAATATATAAAAATAAATCTTTTTCCACAAGGATACAGTCCCTCTTCTAACTGGCACATGGCTTGTTCAGAAGTAACAGATCACGTGCAAACTCACGTTCAATGGGAGGCCACACACACCTGCCACCAATTGAATTTTCTGGATTGTGACATTTATTGCAACAGTTCCTCTAAAGGTTTTATTTGGTGTCCGAATCACATGGCAAATGCTCTTGTGGGCCACATCGGTTGCCCACACTTGACCATTGGTTTGCAGGTATTCATGTCAAAAACACATCAAATGCAAGCTTGCGACTTGACAGGCCACACTCTACTTACTGTGTTCTTTAGTTTGCTTAATCTTTATCATTATCTCCATTCCTGGAATATTTACTGCCTTAATTTTGCATTGTTTTCCTTCTTCATCAAATTATTGTTTAATGCTGTGTTTCCCAACAATGATTAAGACAACGCATGGTACACCAACCCAAAAAATCAACATAAAGTATGATGAGAGAAATTATGATGATCTTGTCTGAATTTACTTCACAAATGGACTTAGTCACTGTGAAATTTGGGCCTGTTTAATCGAACACGTTCATTGCACCCAACTAACCCTGTTACACTTGTAGCCGCTAGGTGGCGACATACTCCGCTCTTTTTTGCCTTCTGCTTCTTGTCCTTGCTGTTTCATTTCGATGTGGGATGGCAACCAGCATTCAGGTACATTACCGCCACCTACCGGACGGGTGCCATATGAATAAAATTTGATCGATTGATTGATTATGTCATTCTTTAATGCAAAAATCAAACCGATCCACCAGCAACTTCCTCCTTCATCCTTCCTTCGTCCATCCGCACTGCCTCCCCCTGTCCTACCCTTCCTCTCCCTTTTCAGTTTTACTCTGCTTTCTGCCATTGACATTTCAGAAATCAGCCATCGCTCCAAGCTCTTCACTTGCCAACTCGACCCCCACCCGACTGTTCTGGTAAAAGCTTGCCTCCCATCCCCGCTCCCCCTCATCACTAACATCATCCCCTCATTTCTCTCGACTGGTATTTTCCCCACAGCATACAAAACTGCAGCCCCAAGCCCAACACTGAAAACCCCAGGTTCAGATCCAAATCATTTCAATAACCTTCGTCCCATCTCCAATCTCCCATTGGTCTCCAAAATCTTAGCCAAGACCGTCGCTTCCCAGCTCAAGTCCCACCCCACTTCCAATAATCTCGACGAACAATTCCAGTCTGGCTTCCGCCCCTTCCATTTGCACCAAAACAGCACTCATCAAGATCACCGACGACCATCCTCTTACTCCTTGATCTGACTGCAGCTGTTGATACCATTTCCCACACCGTCCTCCTGAACAGACTCCACCACATTGCCATGACACACACACAGCCCTCCAGTGGTTCAGTTCTTACCCGTATGGGCACACCCAGTTTGCTCAAGTGAAATCATTCAAATCTCATCCGGCCACGTTTCTTCTGGTGTCCCCCACGGCTCTGTTTTGGGACTCCTCCTCTTTATCACCAACATCCTACCTGTTGGCCATTTTTTCCCCATAAATTCAACTTACATTTTCACTGTTAGGTGGATGACACCCAGCTCTATCACTCCACCAAACCCACTGTCACTCTTCCTCTTTTCTGCCTTACCTCTCCAAACTCAAACACTGGTTCTCGTCTAGCTTTCTACAACTCAACAAAAAGGGATAAAAGGGAAATCCTACTCATAGGTACCAATTCCATGCTCGCCAAAATTGAGTTTTTCCATCACACCATAATTCCTGTTTCCCCGTCTCCTCAGGTGAAGAGTCTGCGTGTCATCCTCGACAAGCCCACATAAACAACATCCCCCGGTCTGCATACTTTCACTTAAGAAACATCACTGCCCTCCGTCCATCCCTCGCCCCCCCCCCACACTGCTGCTGTCCTTGTTCATCGCCTCGTCACTTCCTCCCTGGATTATTGTGTTAACGCTTCCCTTTTTGGTCTCCCCCACAAGTCACTACAAAAAGTACAGCTTCCATGGCCCAATGGTTAAGATCATCGCCTGCCGCCGTGGGGGACCAAGGTCAAGACCCCGACTGGACCATCCGCCAACATCCCCTGGACTCACAGCTGCGGTATCCTTGAGCAAGACACTGATACCCTGAAATGCTCCCCGGGTGCTTCAGCTGCCCCCTGCTCCAGTGTGCTCCACTAACATGTGTATGTGTTCACTGTGATGGGTAAAATGCAGAGAACAAATTTCGTGTGCATGCATGCATGTTCATGACAATAAAAGATGATTCTTCTTCTTGTTCCAGAACTCACAAGGACCCCCTCCACTCACCACATCACTCCAGCCCTGCAACAATTCCACTGGCTCCCTGTTCAATACCTAATCCAATCTAAAATACTGATCGGCACCTTCAAGGCCATCAATTACTTGGCCCCGCCGTATCCAACCTCCACCTTCCGCCTTACCGTCCCTTCTGACCGCCTGGGCACCGTGGGGGAGGAGCCTTCAGCTGCCCCCCCCAATCTTTGGAACTCACTGACACCTGACCAGCCAAACACAGACTCACTTCTTCAAATCCAAACTCAAGACGCACATGACGTGACATTTTAATTGATGTTTTATGTTCTGTTATTTTTGTTGTATTCCTCTGAACTGTTTGTACGGTTACCTTGAGTGGCTTAATTATTATTATTATGATTACTATTATTATGATCTCTCATTTGTTTCATTTTGTATTTTTTTTTCGTGTATGTCTGTATTTATCATATGACAACTGCTGCCTTGGCAGTTATGGTCAGATTTCATTGAAAGTGATCATTGCCATATTTGTCTTGTTAAAGCGTTAAATAAAGCATTTTTATTTTTATTTTTATAAAAGGCTGTTTTTGTGTGCTTGGTGGGTAGTAACGTACATTTACTCAAGTAACAGTTTGGAAAATTGTAGTTGTCTGAGTAGATTGATACTTTTTACTTTTACTTGAGTATTTATGTTAAGAATCGATACTTTTACTCCGCTACAATAATCGACATGCCGCTCGCTACTTTTATTTATCCATTCTTGCATGTGCACTCTATTTTCAACTTCATCGGCGGCGTTGCGGGTCCTTTGACTCCAATTAACCAATCAGACGCCGCAAGGCTGTCACATCATCGCACACAAAGCCTTCGTGAGCCAATCAAAATGACTCATTTTGGGGACAGAAAACAGCTGCGCGAGTGTTTACTTTACAGACTCCAAAAAACGACAGCTTTTAATCTGGCCAAACAAGGATATTTCAGCCCACTTCTAACTTGAGAGAACATCTTGCGGTAAGTTGCAGATGTTTCTATTGTTGTTTTGGCAGTGCATACAGTGGCTGAAATAAGTATTTAACGCGTCACCATTTTTCTCATTAAATATATTTCCAATGGTGCTATTGACCTGAAAATTTACTCAGGTGTTGGGAACAACCCAAGTAATCCACACATACAAAGAAAGTAGAACAAATGAGATCAGAAATTAAGTTGTGTGTAAAAATGTGAAATGACACAGGGAAAAAGTATTGAACACGCCAACTGGAATTTATTGAATACTTTGTATAAAAGCCTTTGCTTGCAATAACAGCTTCAAGACGCCGCCTATATGGAGAAACTAGTCGCATACATTGCACTGGTGTGATTTTGGCCCATTTCTCCACACAAGCAGTCTTAAAATTTTAAAGGTTCCGTGGGCTTCTTTTATGGACCTTGAATTTCGTTTTTTTCCATAGATTTTCAATGGATTCAAGTCCGGTGAATGGGTGGGCCATTCGAGCAACTTTATTTGTTTTCTTTGAAACCAACAGAGTTTCCTTGACAGTATGTTTTGGATCATTATCCTGCTGAAATGTCCACCCTCGTTTAATTTTCATCATCCTCGTAGATGGCAGCAGAATTTTGTGAAGAATGTCTCGGTACATTTGCCCATTCATCCTTCCATCAATAATGTGAAGTTCACCAGTCCCATTTGCTGAAAAGCAGCCCCACACCATCATGTTCCCACCGCCGAACTTCACTGTTGGTATGGTGTTTTTAGGGTGATGTGCAGTGCCATTTTGCCTCCAAACTTGGTGTGCATTATGGCATCCTAACAGTTCAATTTTGCTCTCATCCGACCAGACGATATTCTCCCAGTATTTAACTGGCTTGCCCAAATGTTGCTCAGCAAACTTTAAACGAGTTTGACATGATTTTATTTTTCAGCAATGAGGTCTTGCGTGGCGAGCGTGCATACAGGCCATGGCGGCGGAGTACATTACTCACCGTTTTCCTTATGACAACAGTACCTGCTGATTCCAGGTCTTTTTGAAGCTCTCCACAGTTGGTCCTTCGCTCTTGGACAAGTCTTCTGATTATTCTTTGCACTCCTCTGTCAGAAATCTTGCGAGGAGCACCTGATGGAGGCAAATTTATGGTGGTATGATTGGCTTTCCACTTCCGTATTATGGCCCCAACCGTGCTCATTGGAACGTTCAGAAGCTTTGATGTGCGCCTGTAACCAATGTCGTCGTTATGTTGTGCAACAATTAATTTGCGATGGTCTTGAAACAGATCTTTGCTCTTTCCCCATCAGGAGATGTGTCTTGACTCACACCTTGGCAATGAGACCTTTTTGTAGGCCATCAATTAGGATATTCATTTGCACTGACAAGGGGCTGGATTGCTGTTTGATTATTGATCGATTTTAGGTGTTGTCTTGGCTTTCCATGCCTTTTTTCTTCATGTGTTCAATACTTTTTCCCTGTGTCATTTCACATTTTTACACAAAACTTAATTTTTGATCTTATTTGTTCTACTTTCTTTGTATGTATGGATTACTTGGGTTGTTCCCAACTGATGAAATTTTCAGGTTAGTAGCACCTTTGGAAGTATATTTTGTGAGAAAAATGGCTGCCGAGGGTGTAGAGCTGGTCCACTGTTCCACGGCCAGAACGAAAACCACACTGCTCCTCCTGAATCTGAGATTCGACTTCCCGACGGACCCTCCTCTCCAGCACCCCTGAATAGACCTTACCAGAGAGGCTGAGGAGTGTGATCCCCCTGTAGTTGGAACACACCCTCCGGTACCCCTTCTTAAAAAGGGGGACCACCACCGCAGTCTGCCAAGCCAGAAGCACTGTCCCCGGTGTCCACGCAGAGGCGTGTCAACCAGGACAGCCCCACAACATCCAGAGCGTTTAGGAATTCCGAGCGAATCTTATCCACCCCCGGGGCCTTGCCACCAAGGAGCTTTTTAACCACCTCGGTGACCTCAACCCCAGAGATAGGAGAGCCCTCCTCAGAGAACCCAGACTCTGCTCCCTCATGGGAAGGCGTGTCGGTGGAGTTGAGAAGCTCTTCAAAGTATTCTCCCCACCGACTCACAACGTCCCGAGTCGAGGTCAGCAGCGCCCCATCCCTACTATACACACTGTTGATGATGCACTGCTTCCCCCTACTCAGACGACGGATGGTGGACCAGAATTTCCTCGAAGCCGTCTGGAAGTCTTTCTCCATGGCACCCCTTCCCATGCCCGAGTTTTTGCTTCAGTGACCACCAAAGCTGCATTCCGCTTGGCCAGCCGGTACCCATCAGCTGCCTCAGGAGTCCCACAGGCCAAAAAGGCCCGATAGGACTCCTTCTTCAGCTTGACGGCATCCTTCACCGTTGGTGTCCACCAACGGGTTCGGGGATTGCCGCCACGACAGGCACCGACCACCTTATGGCCACAGCTCCGGTCGGCCGCCTCAGCTTGGACTCGATTTCCCCGAGACGTGGGTGAAGTTCTGCCGGAGGTGGGAGTTGAAACTCCTTCTGACAGGGGATTCTGACAGACGTTCCCAGCAGACCCTCACAATACGTTTGGACCTGCCATCGGAGCCAACTCACCGCCAGGTGTTGATCAGTTGACAGCTCCGCCACTCACTTCACCCGAGTGTCCAAGCTATGCGGCCGCAAGTCCGATGACACGACCACAAAGTCGATCATCGAACTGCGACCTAGGGTGTCCTGGTGCCAAGTGCACGTGTGGACACCCTTATGCTTGAACATGGTGTTCGTCATGGACAATCCGTGATGAGCACAAAAGTCCAATAACAGAACACCGCTCGGGTTCTGATCGGGGGGGCCGTTCCTCCCAATCACGCCCTTCCAGGTCTCACTGTCATTGCCCACGTGAGCATTGAAGTCCCCCAGCAGAATGATGGAGTCCCCAGCGGGAGCACTCTCCAGCACCCCCTCTCAGGACTCCAAAAAGGGTGGGTACTCTGAACTGCTGTTTGGTGCATAGGCACAAACAACAGTCAGGACCCGTCCCCCCACCTGAAGGCGGAGGGAGGCTACCCTCTTGTCGACCGGGGTGAACCCCAACGTACAGGCGCCGTGTCGGGGGGCAATAACTATACCCACACCTGCTCAGCGCCTCTCACCGTGGGCAACTCCAGAGTGGGTGAGAGTCCAATCCCTCTCGAGAGGACTGGTACCAGAGCCTAAGCTGTGTGTGGAGGCGAGCCCGACTATATCTAGTTGGAACTTCTCGACCTCACACACCAGCTCGGGCTCCTTCCCTGCCAGAGAGGTGACATTCCACGTCCCTAGAGCCTTCAGAATCAAAATTACAACCATCTTTATTTGCCAAGTCTATCAAAAACACAAGGAATTTGTCTCTGGTAGTTGGAGCCTCTCTAGTACGACAATAGAGAGCCATTTTAACAAAAAATACTTTTGAGACATAAAAACATAAGAACACACTATGGAGAGTCACTGAGCAATGAAAGGTTGTCAGTAATGAGGTTAGGCTGATACAATTACAGTTGACCTCTAGCAATTTAATGGCAAGAGGGAAGAAGCTGTTGGAAAGTCTGCTAGTTCCAGTTTGCATTGTTCGATTGCGCCGACCTGAGGGAAGGGGCCGGAAGAGCCGGTGACCATGATGTGGAGGCTCCAAGAGGGTTTTGCATGCTCTCGTCTTAGTTCTGGCAGCGTGCAAGTCCTCCAGGGTGGGGAGAGGGGTATCAACAAAATTTTCAGCAGTTTCGATTGTCCATTGTGGTCGGAGTTTGTCCTTTTTTGTAGCAGTATCAAACCAGACTGTTATGGATGAACACAGGACCGATTCGATGACCGACGTGTAGAACTGCCTCAACAGCTCCCGTGGCAGGCCGTGCTTCCTCAGAAACCGCAGGAAGTACATCCTCTGCTGGGCCTTTTGAGGACGGAGTTGATGTTGATCCGCCACTTCAGGTCCTGAGAGACTTTAACTCGCAGGAACCTGAAGGTCTTGACGATTGACGCAGGGCAGTTGGACAGCGTGAGGGGCAGCTGTGGCGAAGGATGCCTCCTGAAGTCCACGATCATCTCTTCAGTCTTGAGCGTGTTCAGCTCCAGGTTGTGTCGGCTACACCGACCCCATGCACACACACACACTTAAAGCAAGGGGCCATACAGATTCAATTGCAATACCAACTGTCAGATATTATTATTGCTTTGAACATTGCTTGAGCAAAGAGTTGCAAATGTGTCGAGCGAGGTGCCCACCACGCACTTCCTGACTGGAAGCTAGGCGGTCAAGGCAACAGATGGAAATTGCTCCCATTTTGTGGGCAGAGACACACAGATAAAGAAAAGGTTGATTCCGGAAGAGGGTGGATCATTTTGGTGAGTCGCTTGCTGAATGATCTCAAGTGCGCTGATACCTTCCATAAAACTACACAAGTGTGAAGGCAGTTTTAATCCCCAAGCCCTCGAATTGCACTGGTCAATGAACGTGGCCGTGTGGTGCAGGTTATTGTTTTTTTAGATACGGATGCCCCTTCAGACTCCAACCGTCCCCTTTTTATCCAGCCTTGGGACTGGCACTGGATTGGGGTGGCTTGCCCCCCCAGAGGCTGGGTAAACTTGGAGCACCTGACATTCCAAGCTGGTCTCCCATCCAAGTACTAACTCAGAGTGGCCCTGCTTAGCTTCCAGATCAGATGAGATCGTAGTAGTAGTACGGCCACGGTCGTAAACAAAAAAAAACCCACTCACGTTGACAACCAGGCTAATATTATTATAACGATCCAATTTAGAAGCTAAAGCTGGTCACAGTGTTATCTAATCTGCGCTCAAACTACAGTTCTGCTTACCTTTCGGCTTTGACGTGGCGACCAAGTAGTTCTTTCACTGGAACTTCAGCCGGCCTAGCTGCCAAGTCATTGGTGGAGAAACTGCGTGAGTGATTATTATGGTAATTAGCCCCCTGTTTCGGGCAATAGTGCAGAAGGGCTTGCTGACCGACACATTTCCAGAAATAGGCAAAGAACTAAAGATTGACTGACTTGTTTCATTTCTCACTTGATGGGTGTGCAGGCAACTACAATATTTATTTACAAACAATAGAAAGTCCATTGTCAATAATATGCCCCCCTTTAAGAATACAGTGAACCCCCGCTGTATCGCATTTTATCATTTACTGTATAATGGTTGATCAACAGTATATTGCAGATTTTGAAGTGATTGCTTTTTGTTGGTTTTTGCACGATACAGGCAAGTGCGAATTTGAAGTGAATACCTTCAGTGAAGTCGCACAAAGAGATGCAAGACGGAAATAAGAGCAAGAAGAAGAAAATGGAACATCAATGCTAATTTACGCTAGCCCGTGTCTGTTGTGTTTGGCATTATACTGTGTGTTAGCATTAGGATAGTGGACGTTTGGTTAGATGAAATAATGTGTTGAACATTTTGGTGTTTAAACGTACAATATTCAATTCTCTTTGTTTTATGTGTTAGTTTTCTAGTAAACTTCAACTGGGAGTGATAAACAGTGGAAGCAAGAATGCTTTATCTCTATTTGGACAAGTACACACGTGAGCAAGTCTCTTCTCTTTGTTTCTTCAAAGTGATGCGATACGATAGTCTCCCATGTGTTAACAGCAAAAGATTTGGAAAAGGCGCCAAGAAATACTTTCAAGTTTGCCTGAATCATTTTAAGTGTGTTCAAATGTGTTTACACCGTGCGGGAGGGGTAAAACTTGAAATAAAAACGATACTGTCTTGCATATTTTGCCTAATGGCGGGTGGGTCTGCGACGTATGCCTGCGGTAGGGGAAAATGGGGATTCACTGCAGCTTTTTCATCATCCATGTAACTAAACTAGTGTACGGTCAGGACCGTTGCACACATCCATGCAGATCGCAGAAAGACGCAGACGGAGTAATAAGAGATCACTTTTAATCCAATAGTTGACTCATCAAATGTGACTCGGCAGAATCTGTACTTGGTGGCTTAAAAAACACTGCCGGACTTTGTCACATTGACAAACAGTTGAAATCGGATGGTTTGAAAGTGTTTATTTTGGCAAGCACCATTGGAAACAGAGCAAATTTGTGTTCATGTTATGTGATCAAGAAAATGATATACCCATGCAAAATTCCTTGTGAAATGTACATAATATGTATTTATTGCAGAGAGATGATGTCTCAATGTCATTTCAATCTCATTGATTTTTATATGACTTTGGAGGGAATTTTTCTTCTCTTCCTGCCCTTGTTGTTCATGTTTGTTTTCTTTCGGTTGGGTGTATTGCCCAATATTGATAAATAAGCTTGTTCAAATGAAGAATTACACTAAGGTGCCTGGAAAGGCTCGGCACGTACTGCACGGAGTGACATGATTTCTCGATCCGTCCAAAATCAAAGTTTGAGTCAAAAACAAAAGATGCAAATGCAATGCGAGATATCAACTGAAAGAGAAAGAAATGTCTCTGTGCATCCTGATATTGAACTGGAAAACCCCCCACAACATCTGGTCATCTCGGATTAGGTTAGAAAGGCTGTTCACGCCCCCGCGCTCCTTTCCCCCTTTCCGCCCTTCCTTGATGTCTTTGAAATTGGTTTGATCCTTTTTTCATCACTTCCCTCGTTGTTGAAAAGGAGAATCTGGCTTCCTTCAGTGATAAGAAACAAGAGGAGAATTCGCGGCGAGTGTCTCTGCGTGTCGTTGACGCTTCCCTTCGCTTCCTCTGCGAGTCCTTTTCCGATTTCATACGGCATCCTTCCGCTCATGTACATCTGGGCTCCGAGGCCACAAGGAGTTCCTTCCTTCCCGCCGCCTCATACGGTGGTGACCCTCATCACCACCTCCCGGTTGCCGGCGGCGCCGATCCGCGGGTCGTTGGGCCGCAGCTGGCTGAGGATGTGTAGGATGGTGTATCCACAGCGGCGGTTCAGAATAGTTCTCAGCCTCCTGCCCCGGCGGCCCGCGCTGCCGCCCGCCAGGCCCTGAGGAGTCCCGCGAGCGCCGCGGGCCCCCGCCTTGCCGGCCACACTCACCGGGTCGCCCAGGTCTTTGGATTTCTCGTAGTTGAGAACTTTCCACTGCTGGTTGACGGCCTGCCATCGTTTGAAAATGCGATACACCGACGATCCCTCGTGGATGATGAGGCCTGTCGGAAGAAAAGGACATCGTTGAGCGGGCTTTGCGTCGTCAGCGAGGCTCATCGATGTGCGCGTTAGAGCGGTGGCGCCCGCCCGGTAGCTTCTGCTACTTTACTCGAGTATATCTTTTTGGATTTTCTACTGAGAGGAGACGGCAGGAACGCGCTACCGAGATCCAGCCCACCGGTTCTCATTCTATCGAAAGGCCAGCTCACCATCAGCTCAGCAGTATGTGGGCCATGAGACAGATCCGCCCCTAAAACGAGCCAATTTCATCTTGGGATGAAATACGCGGACTAAATAAATAAATAATAATTAAACAAAAGGTCTGTAATACTTGATCCTTGAGTAAAGTGACGGACACGTACTCGGGATGATTTACTGCAGATTCAATGTATCACATACTTTTTTCCCCCAAAAGGTCAGTGTAGTGTAAATACTCACCTGCACGTCTCTGCCAATTGATTGAAATGTGGCAGCAAAGACTCACAGAAAGTCAATTGGGGCCTTTTTCTCAACAGACAAAAAGACACCTTGCGAAGTAAATCTCAACTCATACGTCTGGTAAGACACCAAACTGTTTGAGGACACAAAAAAATGCCCGGAAAGCCACTGTTTAAAACAAAAGCCACAGTCAGAGTTTTAGAAATAGATTCATAAATACCAACCTTAGCCTGACCGATCGCTAATGCAAGCACTCAGAGCAATATCGACAGCAACAAATTCAAGTACAGGCCAACGTTTAGCTTGATTTTCTACAACTACAGTACTGTAGTTTAAAACATCGCCGCAATGAATTCTGGGTACCCATAATGCTTTTTGCCGACTACATTGTCAGGACAGTGAGGGTGAGGAACAGGACAAGTGGTTAACCCAGGAAATCTTCTGCTCACACCACATCCGCATTGGCTGCCGTTCACGTCACTCGAGCAGGGCATGCCGAACAGCGTGTTGTGTATGAACGGCGACCTCAAGTGGACAAATGAAATACCACCACCTCTCTCTACTGTGCACTTTCACTTCATTGGCATTGGAATACTTGTAATATAATAATTTGTCACAATATTACTAATTTCTTTTACTGCAGGGGGTTTCCGGAACGTGGCACCCACGAGGGTGTACTGTACCAATACTTCGTCACCCTACTTAAGTCGACTTGACGTCTGTCATGTCCTGTCTGACTTGTGTATTGTTTCTTGCTGTCAGCTGGCTCTTCTTCTTTTGGAGTTTAACGGCGCTTTGCAAACTTGACAAGCGCATTCTGCTAGGGCTGCACGATATATTGTTTGAGCATCGTCATCGCGATGTAAGTGTGCGCAATAGTCACGCGGCAGGGTCCGCTGCAACGCCGGTGTTGTGTAATATACAGTGAATCAACTGTAATATGAAATGTGACCAGCACAGGTACCAGTTTGGACATGCTAATCAGAATCAGGTTTATTGACCAACTATGTTACAAGACAGACAAGGAATTTGTCTCTGGTAGATGGAGCCACTCTAGTATAACAGCAAACAGCCACTATGACAAAATATACATTTAGGACATCAAAAACACAAGTATGGGGAGTCATAGAGCAATGAAAGTGTACCACTCGTGCGGTGATACTGATATAATGGCAGTTGTGCAAATGAATCCTCAAGCAATTTCTCTAGTACGACAATAGACAGACATTTGAACAAAAATACTTTTGAGACATATAAACACAGAACAGAGTCACCGAGCAATGAAAGGTTGCCGGTAATGTGGTAAGGCTGATACAATTACAGATGTGCCAATGAATGGCAAGAGGGAAGAAGCTGTTGGAATGTCTGCGAGTTTTAGTTTGCCTTGTTCGATAGCACCAAGAGGATTTTGCATGCTCTTGTCTTAGATCTGCCAGCGTGCAAGTCGGGTGGAAAGGTGGGTAGGGGGGTACAGACAATCTTTTCAGCAGTTTTGATTGTCCGTTGCAGTCGGGGTTTGTCCTTTTTTTGTGGCAGCACCAAACCAGACTGTGATGGAAGAACACAGGACTGATTCGTGGCCGTGCTTCCTCAGAAGCCGCAGGAAGGACATCCTCTGCTGGGTCTTTTTGAGGATGAAGTTGATGTTGGTCTCCCACTTCAGGTCCTGAGAAACTGTAATTCCCAGGAACTTGAAGGTCTCGACGGTTGACACAGGGCAGTTGGACAGCGTGTGGGGCAGCTGTGGCGAAGGATGCCTCCTGGAGTCCACGATCATCTCTATAATCTTGAGCGTGTTCAGGTTGTGTCGGCCGCACCGCAGTTCCTAGCTAAAAAAAACTTGTATCTCAAATCGTCTGTCCCGTTGGAAATGAATAAAATGCCGTTAATCTGTTATTTTGTCTTTTATGATTATACTTTGTTGTAAATATATACCCCTCCTTGAGCTGTCACTGGTTCGTGGTGAAGGGGTTTGTGTGTCCCAATGATCCCAGGAACTAAGTTGTCTGGGGGTTTATGCCCCTGGCAGGGTCACCCATGGCAAACAGGTCCTAGGTGAGGGACCAGACAAAGCACAGCTCCAAAAACCCCTATGATGACAAACAATTCAGGAAGACGTTTTCCCTTGCCCGGACGCGGGTCACCGGGGCCCCCCTCTGGAGCCAGGCCTGGAGGTGGGGCTCGAAGGCGAGCACCTGGTGGCCGGGCACAGCCGAAAGGGTAACATGGGTCCCGCTTCCCGTGGGCTCACCACCTATGGGAGGGACCATAGGGGTCGGGTGCAGTATGAGCTGGGCGGTGGCCGAAGGCAGGGACCTTGGCGATCCGACGTGGAATCTAGGGACGTGGAACGTCACCTCTCTGGCAGGGAAGGAGCCGAGCTGGTGTGTGAGGTCGAGAAGTTCCGACTAGATATAGTCGGGCTCGCCTCCACACACAGCTTGGGCTCTGGTACCAGTCCTCTTCCACTCTGGAGTTGGAGGCGGGGGGCATGTTCCGCGCCTCCATTGCTGAGGCGGCCGCCCGGAGTCTGGGTTCTCTGAGGTGGGCTCTCCTATCTCTGGGGTTGAGGTCACCGAGGTGGTTAAAAAGCTCCTTGGTGGCAAGGCCCCGGGGGTGGACGAGATTCGCCTGGAGTTCCTAAAGGCTCTGGATGTCATGGGGCTATCCTGGTTGACACGCCTCTGCAACATCGCGTGGACATCGGGGGCAGTGCCTCTGGATTGACAGACTGAGGTGGTGGTCCCCCTTTTTAAGAAGGGGACCTTTTTAAGAAGGGGGACCGGAGTGTGTGTTCCAACAGTAGGGGGATCACACTCCTCACCCTCCCTGGTAAAGTTTATTCAGGTGTGCTGGAGAGGAGGGTCCGTTGGGAAGTCGAATCTCAGATCCAGGAGGAGCAGTGTGGTTTTCGTCCTGGCCGTGGAGCAGTGGACCAGCTCTACACCCTCGGCAGGGTCCTTGAGGGTGCGTGGGATTTCGCCCAACCAGTCTACATGTGTTTTGTGGACTTGGAGAAGGCATTCGACCGTGTCCCTCGGGGAGTCCTGTGGAGGGTCCTTCGGGAGTATGGGGTTCTGAACCCCTTATATGGGTTGTTCGGCCCCTGTAATTTGGCTTCCGTGCAACGTTGTGTGACCTCAGCGAGCGCCGCAATATGACCTGAATACATGCAGTGAGCCACAGTTATCAGCAACACGACAAGCTTTCCCAAAATCGACATCCTTTCAAAATGCTGACGTTGGTAGGAATGACCACTTCGACCTGAGTACAACGCAGCAAAAAAATTGACAATCAGATGATGGGTTCCGGAGAAGTAGAGGTTTTTGTGTCGGAAAAAAGAGGGGAACGCTTTTTGGGAAACGCTTTGCGTGACATCGCCCATTGAAAATCTGTTTAAAATAAACCTTGAAATTAGAGTGAAACAGTAGAAGTTGATTACTATTTCTCAATCTATCTCCTGGACCCTTTCGTTTCGTCTGCTACTCGAGGAACCGCTTCAAAATATCCGCCAATGAGCTCATTTGAGCGGAAATCTGAGAGAGGGTTTCACCGAGTCAAGCTTCAAAATGACCGTGACGTTTCAAATGGCATTACTTGCACTAAAAAGTCCAATTGCGCAAATGTAAAATTCTTAGTGCGAAGAGCAGTGCGGGTAATAGAATAGTTCGTGTATTGAACTTTTGTGACCCCAAACCCAATCGTCGCCGGTGTGTGTGTGGATGAACAATTTAAAAAGGAGTTCTGTAATCACAGTGTACTTGCTCATATAGTTAATGCTTAAATGTATAAATGGAATTGTCAACGGGGGGACACATTTTATTTTAAGGGGGCTGAACATCGGTTCCCCTCCTTGAACCGTCTCCTTATCGTGGTGGTGGGGTTTGTGTGTCCCAATGATCCCAGGAACTAAGTTGTCTGGGGGTTTATGCCCCTGGCAGGGTCACCCATGACAAACAGATCCTAGGTGAGGGACCAGACAATGCACGGCTCAAAGACCCCTTATGATGAAGACAAACGATGGACTTGGTTTTCCCTTGCCCGGACGCGGGTCACCGGGGCCCCCCTCTGGACCCAGGCCTGGTGGTGGGGCTCGAAGGTGAGCGCCTGGTGGCCGGGCCTGCCAGTCTGACGTGGCAGGCCCAAACGTATTGTGAGGGTCTGCTGGGAACGTCTGGCAGAATCCCCTGTCAAAATAGTTTCAACTCCCACCTCCGACAGAACTTTGCTCATGTTCCGTGGGAGGCGGGGGACATCGAGTCCGAGTGGACCATGTTCCGCGCCTCCATTGCTGAGGCGGTTGACCGGAGTTGTGGCCGTACGGTGGTCGGTGCCTGTCGTGGCGGCAATCCCCGAACCCGTTGGTGGACACCAATGGTGAGGGATGCCGTCAAGCTGAAGAAGGAGTCCTATCAGGTTTTTTTAGCCGGTGGGACTCCTGAGGCAGCTGATGGGTACCGGCTGGCCAAGTGGAATGCAGCTTTGGTGGTCACTGAATCAAAAACTCGGGTTTGGGAGGAGTTCGGTGAGGCCATGGAGAAAGACTTCCAGACGGCTTCGAGGAAATTCTGGTCCACCATCCGGCATCTCAGGAGAGGAAAGCAGTGCACCAACAACACTGTGTATAGTGAGGGTGGGGCGCTGCTGACCTCGACTCGGGACGTTGTGAGCCGGTGGGGAGAATACTTCGAAGACCTCCTCAATTCCACCGACACGCCTTCCCATGAGGAAGCAGAGTCTGGGTTCTCTGAGTTGGGCTCTCCTATCTCTGGGTTTGAGGTCACCGAGGTAGTTAAAAAGCTCCTCGGTGGCAGGGCCCCGGGGGTGGATTTTAAACGGCTTCATCAAGCCGTGACCTCCAACTCTCACTGGAGCAGTTCGGAGCCGAGTGTGAAGCGGCTGGGATGAGAATCAGCACCTCCAAATCTGAGACCATGGTCCTCAGTTGGAAAAGGGTGGCGTGCCCTCTCTAGGTCAGGGAGGAGATCCTGCCCCAAGTGGAGGAGTTCAAGTATCTTGGGGTCTTGTTTACGAGTGAGGGAAGAATGGAACGGGAGATCGACAGGCGGATCGGTGCAGTGTCTGCAGTGATGCGGACTTTGTATCGGTCTGTTGTGGTAAAGAAGGAGCTAAGCCGAAAGGCGAAGCTCTCGATTTACCGGTCGATCTACGTTCCTTTCCTCACCTATGGTCACGAGCTGTGGGTCGTGACCGAAAGAACGAGATCCCGGATACAAGCGGCCGAAATGTGTTTCCTCCGCAGGGTGTCCGGGCTCTCCCTTAGAGATAGGTGCGTCGGCAACTCTGGACCGCGATCCGGTCCAGTCGGGTGCAGTGCACGATGGGCTTAAAGCAGCTTTTGTCCTGTGTTCGACTGAGGAAGTATGGCCATTTTTGTCCATATTGGCAGAAGATGACATACAGCGAGATGGAAGGGGCAACAAGAAACGAGCGCGTCACCGTCTTCTTGATCCCGCCGCAGTCCCTCCCACTTTGAATTGATGCCAGTTGGAATGGAAAAGCAACGTAGGCAAGGCCGGGCCAAGCGAGGCCGGGGCAGATCGGAGCTGGGCCGTTCTGGAACTCGTTGATGACATCGCCATCGCGCGTCACCGTTGAGGACATCACCCTAACCCAGGGGTGGGCAAACCTTTCGGCACAGGGGCCACATTGACTTTTAAAATTTGACAGCCGGGCTAAGCCAGGAACAGTTGCTTACATAAAAAAACAAAAAAAAAGGCATTGTCGTGTTAATACTTAAGATTTACTTTTAATGGGAACAGTGTTGTTTTGTTGATTACCTTTTTTTTGCCAGTGCATCAAATTCTGGTGTTCGTTTCGTTGTGGCAATTCTCAGAACACATCTGAGGTTTCATCACTCAGCTGGGATCTGTAGGATGTTTTGTTGGTGTTCATCACACTAAAAGTCTGTTCACGCACACGTAGAGCCAAACACCACCAGCATCCACTGTGCCATCTTCCGGATTTTTGGAAATGTGTCTGCGCTTCATGAAGCTTAAAACTCATCCAGTTTGAGAGTTGAACTTCTCTTTGAAGACAGTATCACATTGGAGATCAATCAGTTCCATCTGCAGCTCCCGTGGTGCTGTTTCAAGGTCTTGCGTGACTGAATATGGGATGGCAGTTTGTCAGATAAAGGTGTTTTGCTGAGCCTACAAGCTCGATTTTAACCGCTGAGCCGTAGCCATCGGTTCCTGCGTTGATTGGCTGTTAGCATAATCAGCACGCTTGGGAGAAAGGTGACGGCTGATGTTACATTCCTCTAAAACCGCAATGGTTTCTTAACAAATTAGACATACAGCCTTTGACCGGACTTCAGTGAAAAAGTATTAAGTTGTCCATTCTATATTAAACACTCGGCACTCACTGTCGACTTTTCTTTTCTTTGGCCCACTCAAGTTTGAAGAAGGGTTCAGAGCAGTAGCAGAGCAAAAACAGAACAGCCAAAGTTAAGTCAATATATCACTGTACCAACTGCGCGACCTGGTGGAACCACTGGGCATTACAGGACAACCTGGTGGAACCACTGGGCATTACAGGACAACCTGGTGGAACCACTGGGCATTACAGGACAGGGTCAAATGAATGCAGCCATGATTTTGATATGATTTGGGGCGATTCCGTACCAATCTTTGACGGGCCGGATCGAAATGATCAACGTGCCGGATGTGGCCTTCAGCCCGTAGTTTGCCCACCCCTGCCCTAACCCACACACATTTTGAAAATATTTCATGGTTGTTCCCTTCCAAAGCAAAACATTCAATCACAGCTCTCTGCTTCTGACAATGACGTCATTTCCATAATGGCAAACAAGAATAAAACAGGCTTAAACAAAACTTAGTATTTAAACTACAAACGGTGCAAATTCCCCCCTAAAATTCATCGGTTAAATGAAGTGGCCTTTTTGGCGAGGTATTTCTTTGTACCGCAGTCGTCCGGCCGTGCGTTTGCAGCGCGCTTACCGATGCAGACGATGTCCATGAAGCCGTACATGCCGTAGCAGATTTGGAAGAGCAGGTCCTGCCGTTGCCACTTGGCCGAGGGGCTGAGGGAGGACCAGATGAGCCAGGAGATGCTGGCGATGAGGAACAGGGAGCCCAGCACGATGGCGGCGATCTGCACCTTCTCGATCACCGTCAGCGAGATGGCCTGCCACTGGAGCGCAGCGGGAAGGAATTACACAGTGCTGGACAGACTCTTCCCGACTCAACAAGTACCACACTGTCAAAAGGAAGGCTTCAATTTGTCTAACAGGTCTGAGACACAGTCCCAAGAAGTACATTTCATATTATTGTAAGTCACTGTAACACTGCGCGGTCAGAAAATTAAAAACGTGAAATAAAAATTGTACATACCTGAATAAATGTTGTTCGAGATTATATGCAAATGATTTCAATGCAAATGTGTTAAATTTAAAAGTTCAACACAACTGAACTGATATTATTATTACAGAAGCCATCAATTTTTATTTTCTTTTTTTTGGAGCGGGGGGGGGGGGGAGGGGCACTTCTTCTCATTGGAGTTACGGGTGAGCTGGAGTCTTTCCCAGCTGATTTTGGGCGGGAGGTGGCGCAAGCTCTGGACGGGCTGGCGGCCAATGGCAGGGCACATATCGACAAATGAGCAGTGACACCTGTGGACAGTTTCACGGAAACCTTTTTGGAAAGTAGGAGGAAGTCGTTTTCATGGAAATCTACCCAACTGATTGTATTATCCAGGATGTTATGTTTCATTGACATGACCGAGTGCTTTGTTTCCTGGTTTCCGACTTACACACGTTTCCATGGCAACAGCAAGCTCCACCAATCAGAGAGGCTGCACACACACCACACACACACACTTGATAGTGGAGAGCCGTGTCTTTCTTAATAAAAACATGTTTTTTTTCAACACTCAAGGTTGCACGTGTGGCATCCTAGATAGATACAGCGGGTACGGGAAGTATTCAGACCCCCTGAAATTTTTCACTCTTTGTTATATTTGCTAAAATAATTTTTTTCCCCTCATTAATGTACACAAAGCACCCCGTATTGACAGAAAAAAGAGGTAATTGTTGAACTTTTTGCTGCTTTATTAAAAAAGAAAAACTGAAATATCACACAGCCATAAGTATTCAGACCCTTTGCTGTGACGCTCATATTGAACTCGGGTGCTGTCCATTTCTTCTGATGATCCATCCATCCATCCATTTTCTGAGCCGCTTCTCCTCACGCGAGTCCAATCAGTTAAAATCAAACACAGCTGGACACCAATGAAGGTGCAGAACCATCTCAAGGATCAGAAGAAGAAACGGACAGCACCCGAGTTCGTAATTATCTGAGCGTCACAGCAAAGGGCCTGAATACTTATGGCTGTGTGATATTTCAGTGTTTCTTTTTGAATAAATCTGCAAAAAAATTGAACAATTCCGTTTTTTGCTGTGTGTACATTAATGAGGAAAAAAATGAATTTGAATGATTTTAGCAAATGGCTGCAATATAACAAAGAGTGGAAAATGTACTTAAAAAATACTTTCCGTAGCCACGATACCCATGGGTACAGGGATCCTGTAGATACAGTATCTTTCTATCTATCTTTCTTTCTTTCTATCTATGATATGATAGGAATGATGCAACAAGATGGACATTTTTACTCGATTTTTCCATTCCCACTTTCAGATGGCAATTTGTGCCTCGCAGCGAGTTTTGCCACATAAACGTTGGACGTCAGCAAAAAAAGAAGCTGAGCAAATGTGTTCATGATTGGAGATTCAAAATCAGATTCGGGCCACGCTCCCAATAAACAAATGCATGCTTGTCATTTGCGATGGAAAGGTAGAGCGTGTTTTCAATGACACGAGTGGACAATTTCACGTTAGACTTGCGTGACAGCAAATGGGATGCGTGATGCCATTCGTCATTAAAGTCACTGAACTCGAATGACAATTATCCCCCTCTCCAGACAGCCCTGCTCATGCAAATGACGTTCTGCTCATCCCGCTTCCCTCGACTGCGGGGTGTGATTATTGAGCATGAAGCCACGGGAAAAAATGGCTGGTGGAGAAAGTGGAGCGGTACAGAGTTAGATTTAGATTTTTATGTTGATTGAAAGTAAAATTGGCATGCTGGTTACAAAATTGCAGTCCGTTTTTTTCTAGCACGTCAAGTTTTTTTCTCCACAGCTCACCCTCCACATAAGCAAAATTCCACTGATTAGCTGCAGTAAGACTTGCCAGCCGATTACGTTTGGACTCATCTACAGCTACGTGGCAACTTGCTTGTGCAGTCACAATTGAGACAGTGCGCTGAGGCGTGTGTGCAGCTCCCAATAGGTCACCACTATCAATATCTGCAAACAGAAAGCCAGCATAGTAGGAATTAAGAGGATTTGTGCTGGCTTTTCTCTTAAACTTGTAACCACGGGCATACCGTTGTAAGTTCTATTTCGTATTATGCTGTTTTTTTTCTAGTTTTCAAAGCTTGTAACTATTCCATCTTAGTGTTTTATTTACATAGGTACTGTATATGTTGCTTTTGTTCAACAATTTGAGATCAGTTTTGGATTCCGCACCCAAAAATTTGTTAAAGTGAGCTCCGATTGAAATGACAAATACATTTAATTTAACTACTGACCTCTATTACTGAAATACAGTGGTATATATTTTTCATTTACTCCATCCATCCATCCATCCATTTTCTGAGCCGCTTCTCCTCACTGGGGTCGCGGGCGTGCTGGAGCCTATCCCAGCTATCATCGGGCAGGAGGCGGGGTACACCCTGAACCGGTCGCCAGCCAATCGCAGGGCACATGCAAACAAACAACCATTCGCACACATTCACACCTACGGGCAATTTAGAGTTGTCAATTAACCTAGCACGCATGTTTTTGGGACGTGGGAGGAAACCGGAGTGCCCGGAGAAAAGCCACGCAGGCACGGGGAGAACATGCAAACTCCACACAGGAGGGGACGGGGATTGAACCCCGGTCCTCAGAACTGTGAGGCAGACGCTCCAACCAGTCGTTCACCGTGCCGCTAATTTACTCCTATAAGTTCAAAAAACAAATGTTTTAGTCCATAATGAGATACACTCTCGCCACCATGCTTTAAATTGTTACGTTGCTGCTCTCTGTGGGGCTAAGCTAGCCACTTGCGAACAACTTTTATCGTCAGCGACAAGAGTTAAAAATGCCGTAGTGCGGCGCTTTTGGATGCAATTTCAAATAAGGACGGAATATAAAAAAGGAGGGAAGCATTCATAGCTTTGCCAGAGAGAGAAAGTTGAAGAAATGGTGGGAGGATGCGGTCGGAAGAGTTGAGCTGCCGAAAGATCCGCGGGTGTGTTCTCGTCATTTCAGCCCAGATTCTTTCTTTTGATTCTTTCCTCACAAAGGAGCCTAAACGGCCGCGTGTGACAAGCGAAAGCCGAGCAAAAAGACGCGAAAGACAGGACGCGCTGGCCACGCATCTTGATCAGCCCACATTAGCACTAGCTCCAAATACACCGCTGAATATGACCAACTCGAGTTTCTTCACACGCGTCATCTTCGTCCTCATTTCTCGCTTCTCGTGTCTTCCTCACTCTCCTCGCTTCGCTCGTCACACTCTGGCTGGAACTGAAACGGCTGAACAGCGTTCACCGCTGTCAGGGGCTGCTACGCGGGCGTCGGGCACATCCCCATTTGACGCCACGACCCAGAATGCACCGCCATCAAAAAACAATGGCGGCCTATGTTGAAATTACGATTTGTAAAAATATATCAATCTGGAAATGATTATCCAAAGTTGTATCTTATTATTAAGTTACTCAAATCGAAAGAGATCATACATAGCAAACATGTCATTTACTTTTAAAAACTGCTGTCAGAGCTAACTCAACAAAAGTTGTGTTCCCCAGTGATCCTTGTAATAGTTTTTATTTCAATGCATTGGAAACACTGCATATTATATTTGAAATCAAAACACGAAGAAAAATGTTTCCATTTTGAAATTACAGGAAAAAAAGACAATTCAAATCGCAGGCTGTTAAAAAAAATAACAAAATAATTTCTTTTTCCGGATTTAGCATTCTGTGAGTCACCGTTATGCCGACACTACGCAGCTACACATGCCATTAAGAGCAACTAACGCGCACAATTGCCGTAATCTGGAGTCGTGTCTCGCTGAGATGAAACGACGGATGTCCTGCAACGTTTTGCTCCTCAACCCTGACAAAAGTGAGCTGTTGATTTTTGGCCCTGCTCAACGCAGCCACTTGTTGAAGGACAACACCTGAGTTTTGACCATTCAGCACAAAATCTATTCGACTCAACTCGCGCCTTTCAAAAGCACATTAAGAATATTACCAGAGCTGCGTCTTTTCAAAGATTGAACAAAAAACAAATCTGTATTAAGCATCATGCCACGCAGGGTGAACGAAGCCTTAGTTGTACCGTACGTTCCGTCCCGAAAGCTACGCTCGTTTTCTACTCGGGCTCCAGTACTCTGCAATGCCCTACCGCAGCTATTTAGAGCTGCTACCTCAACAGCAATGTTTAAAACCCGACTTCAGACTTCTTTCTACTCTTTGGCATTTAGTTAAAGTACACGTAGGCCCGTTTGACTGCCGATTGTCTCCCATTATCTCCTCCTCCTCGTTCCCCGCTCGGAGAGAGGGCCAGGTGACCGAATCTGAGGATGTCGCTGTTTGGGTTCTGCACCGACTGACCGGGACGAGATCTGAGGTGGACCGCTTCCCCCGTAGCGGATGCCGCTAAATGAGGTTTGGAATTTTTCCTTGGCCGATTGGGGGGGGGTTTAGATTCGGGCACGTGGTCAATCGTTGCCAACTGCGGGCCTTTGGGACCGAGTGATTAAGGGCCGTACAAACAAACGTGACTGAATATTTAGTCCAAGATGATTTGACACCTGTTTTTTATTTCACAGAATGAACGAGCGCCACGCTGCTATTATTTTCAACAGGGCACGTTCGATGACTTATTTGATTGCGCAGACTTAAATGTTGAGTCGGATGGTTTTCTACGACTCTATTGGGAAATCATTTGCCGTGTCGTCATATATTTCCGACCAAAATAGTGATTGATCTGGTTGGTCATGTTGGAAAGCTCTTATTTTGAACACTACTGTCTACGTTTGAGCTGTCCCAAGTCAGAGAGGGACGGACGGATGAAATACCTGCAGGGGGTTTTTGGTGCTGATGGCCAGAACCTGGTACTTGAAGTAGCACAACTCACAGCTCCAGGAGCCCCTCTCGCTGATCCAGCGGATGAGGCAGGGCTGGTGGGTGCAGCGCACGGACCCGTCGCACCGGCACGGGCTCAATAGCTCGCCCTGCAGGACAAAAGAGGCACCGCGGCAAGTCAGGAAACCCATACTGCACAGGTGGAGTAATATTTGAAGACAATAGGCACCAGGGTACCTCCGGGTCGCAGAAAGTGATTGACTACCGCTGACATGTACTGAAAAGCATGGCAGAAACGTATTGTGTTTGGGGTTGCATCGCCGTGCATACACCAAAAGGTTCAGGTATTTTTTCGATCGTCTTTCTGTCGTGGATAAATAGATGGGCTCAAATAAGACACAGGCAGACGATCTGAGCTTTTGACTGACACAGAGCCCATTTATACACAGTTAGCAGCATTTTTCGAAGCCGCTTCCGTTCTTGGAACCTTTTGGACAATCCAAACAATGTGAGGATATTCGCTTAAAAAGAAGTTCACTGACTAATAATCTTTTTGCACAGTAACTGTCTGGTGCGGGTTCACCCAAGTTTATTCGACCATATACTTCCCCCTATTTGGGGTCAATGACCCTAAACCAAAGTAATTTTTCATGTTTTCCCTCTGTCGCAATGTGAGAAAAGAAAAAAAAACTAACTTTATCCAGCAGAGCCTGTGGGTGGGGAGAAAAAAGATCATGGGGGCGTCAAAGATTGCAAGACGTAGTCGCCATTTGTAAAGGGACAGACTGGAAACTAAACCTCCATGGGGTTTGTGGAAGCCATTTTCTCACCGGTGCCTCTATGTCGAAAAGATTTGCTCGCGTTGTCTTTGAGCCATCGAGCAAAACATAATGACTGGCCTGCTAGCTCGCGTCCAGTCTACAAGGCGCTATCCATTTCAGTGTCAGGCGAGCACGTCTGTACCATTAATGCGAGCGACAGAAAAGTCCATTCGTGAGTCGGTCCCTCTCTGTGTATGAGTTTCCACCATTTCCCACCAGTCTCTTCTGGAATCAATTTACCCGTTCACATGTAAATTACGACCAGCATTCCATCTCCCTCGGAAGCAACTGGCCTTGTTTTCGACTGACACTTCACACATTCAAACTATGGCGGTAGACAAGAAGGCTGAACTCATTAGTCAAGCCGTTTCGCCTGTTTCCTCAATGGCTTTGTCTTGGTCAAACGGCACGGAAGCCCTTGTTTATTGACGCTAAGAATCGTTGAAACTTTGCCCCCCGTAAGTACGTGTGACGTGATGGCGAGAAGGTCCCTAGCTGTGATTCCCAAGCACTGCGATCATCAGCTGTGGGAAACGAAAGGTGACGAAACAATTTGTCTCCTGTAATCCAGGGGTCACCGACCCTTTTCCTTTCCATCGCCGCTAACAATTTGTTTATGAATCATGAACTACAGCATGTTGGACCATGTTTGTACAAATGTATTATGAATTACGTATGTAACATACAAAGATCGACTTTCAGCTTTTCAAATCTTACATTTTTAATTTTTTTGAACAATTTTCCAATATTTGAATGAAATTTTGCCACGGCACTGCCAGGTTGCCACTGAGAACATCTCTGTGTTTCTTTGTCTGTGCGTGGAAGCCTGGCATTGCCCGCTGTTGTGATTTGACACTGCAACCCTGAGCGAGTCTTGCAGGTGTCTATCAGTGAGGCGGGTCCTGTGTTAGTTTTGGACAAAGTTATGTCAGAAAAGGCAGATTCACACCTTTCTCGCTGCTGGACACACACCACCGTAAAGATCACAAAACCTTCTCTCAAACATTTGCCCAAGTCTCTTTATGAGTACTTTTCTACAACTTTGTCAAAAGTCCCAGATGCATAAGCACTGTCTTTCAGCACCATTTACACAGAAGGAAAGTGCAGCACATTCTTTCTCTGTAAATGCACGGAGAAAATGTTCATCTGAGCTTGAAATGCATTGAGAGCACTTATCGTAGCAGCAACAGTCTTACCTTTAAAGGCCTTGCAGCTCACACTTTAAATTCTAATGAGCCATCCTGCAGTTCTATTGTTGGAGCCTGGGTGGCGCTTTGTGCCCTCTCGCTCTTTCTCTCTCTCCCCTCCCCGCTCTCTTTCCAGCACCTTCCTCGGCCGCGCACCTGTCACCGATCAGCCCTCGTTACCACCTGCATTTAAGCCTGACTGATCCCGGAAAGCCTTGCCAGAGTCTTACAGCTTCTCCAGCGGTACAACGGCACGCACCCCAGTCTCCACGTAAGCTACACAATTCCTCGTCTCCTTTCTGACCTCCGTGTCTCTCCTTGTCCTCAGTGTTCCCTCCGTGTTCGTCGGCAAGTAAATTCCTAGCGCCAAGCCAGCCGCCTGCCCTCGTCACCGCCTGCCACGCATTCCCTTCCGCCACAACCCGACAGCGCACCTCAAGGACCATCTACGTTTCCCTTTTTCAATAAACTGTTCATCAGAACCTCTCAGCCTCCGCCTGCTGTTGGGTCCAGTCTCCATTTGTTCATGACATAAATGCTTCAGTTCCTTTGGGCTTGTCCCGTTAGGGGTCGCCACAGCATGTCTACTAATATACTCACTTTCTGCTCTCTCTAACTTTGTCTCCAAAACATTGAATCTTGGCTGTCCCTCTGATGACCTCATTTTCTAACCCTATCCAACCTGCATATATATATATGCATCCTTCTGCACCACAACGGACCGGCATCACTGCAGACGCCGCCCCGATCCGCCTCTCGATCTCCCGTTCCATTCTTCCCTCACTCGTGAACAAGACCCCAAGATACTTGAACTCCTCCACTTGGGGCAGGATCTCATCCCCGACCCGGAGAGGGCACGCCAGCCTTTTTCAACTGAGGACCATGGCCTCAGATTTGGAGGTGCTGATTTTCATCCCAGCCGCTTCACACTCAGCTGCGAATCATGCCAGCGATTCCGATCTGGCTCGTACGAGGGCCACTACATTTAATTAGAACAGCCGTTTTAAGGATGTGTGACGTGCGCAGACTGATTAGGGGACACAAGGGGTGGAACACTTTGCAAAATCCACGGTTCGGTTCTGTTGTGTATTCATCTCTTGTGTTGTCCCCTTTTACGTATGCCGCGAAGCGCACTGGGATATGCGAATGGTGATGTCATTACGTGGTTACACGTTGAGTAAAAAAGAAGAGAATACAAACGCAGGTGCAATGGCTTCCCGTCTCCCGTGTCTTCATTGATTGTTATACTCTCACAGAGAAGTATATAAAAAAATGGCGACCAGGTACGACCTCACGTTTGTTGTTTTCGGCGTGGTAATAAGAAGTCCGCCTTTAAAGCGGTCATTCGTGGATGTATTACGCGACGTCGTGGCTGACCAGGCGGTGCGGTGAGATAACAACCGTGTTCGTGTTTGAAGGAGGACGTCGCTGCTGGTGGAAAGTAAAAGTTACCGCAAGACTTACTGCTGAGATGGCTGCGCTGGTCGGACATATGGGGCCATTTGACAAAAATGGAGAACAATGGACTTCATATACCAACCCAAGTGTGTCAACCCAAGTGCATAAGGTGTTCACGGAGTCCACAAAGAAAACGACAGCTGGCCACTTGTGTTACCGACACCAGGCACCTGAATGTTGGTGTAAAGACTTAGACTGTAAAGAATGCGGTAAGACGGGCCACATCGAACGTGTTTGTCGAAGTAAGAAAACTCAGACACGCGAGCCGTATAACGAGAGACAGAGAAGTGGGGAAAATAAGAAGAAATATGTGAATAAGATGGAACACGAAGAAGATGAGACGAGCAATTGTGAGTCAGAGGAAGACACAGTGCATATCTTATCTGTTAAGAGGACGGATACTGGGTCACACCATTACTGGAGAACCATCCAGTCAGGATGCAGGTGGACACTGGTACACGTGTATCCACAGTCTCCGACGTTGTTTACAATACCAAACTACAGCACCTTGCTCTTCGAAAAACTAAATTGAAGTTAAGGAGTCCGTACTACTGTTAGGAGTTGTGTATGTGGCAGTGAATATAACAAACTGAAATAGACTCTTCCACTGTATGTCGTTTCGGGGAATTATCCCGCTCTGATGGGTCGCCATCATCTCCTTGGCAGGAAATTCACTGAAATTCACTACTGACAGACCATCGACCACTAACATCTAATTTTGGGTCTCATAGGGGCATTCCATCGCTGGCAGCCGGCCGTATTCAGCGATGGGCTCTGCTGTTGTCTGCCCATCAGTATGTCATCAAGTATAGGAAGTCAGACCAGCATCAAAATGTTGACGGGCTCTCTAGGCTTCCTTTACCTGTCACACACGCTAAGCCTACGCGGGCTGAAATATTTTGCTTCAAGGAGGTGACAGCTGCTCCAGTCACCTCAGTTCACCTGAAGAAATATACGCGCACTGACCCCGTTTTGTCCGAGGTTGTTGATATCATCACTCGGGGAAGGAGAGGAGAGATGACACCCGCTTTCAAGTCGTATCTGGTGCGACGAGATGAACTTTCAGTCCAAAATGGATGCCTTTCATGGGGCTATCGTGTCATCGTTCCACCACCGCAGAGAGAGAAAGTGCTTGCTGAGCTTCATGAGGGACACTGTGGAATGGTGCGGATGAAAGAAATGGCACGGAGTTATTTCTGGTGGCCTGGCCTGGATGCACCCATAGAGGAGAAAGCAAGGTCATGCACTGACTGCCAAAAAGTGAGAAACCTCCCACAACTGGCTCCCTTACATCCCTGGAGCTGGCCTGAGGAACCGTGGCAAAGAGTTCACATCGACTTTGCGGGACCATTGGAGAACCAAATGTTCTCAGTGGTAGTTGATGCTCATAGTCAATGGCCAGAAGCAGCTGTCTTGAAGAGCACCTCTGCAGAGAGAACCATTGAAGAGCTCAGGTCTAGCTTCAGCCGATTTAGTCTACCTCAACAACTTGTTCGTGATAATGGCCCACAGCTAGTGTCAGAGGAGTTCCGAACGTTCGTGGAAGAAAATGTTATTCAGCACATTAAGTCTTATCATCCTGCTACAAATGGGCTTGCAGAAAGATTTGTGCAAACTATGAAGCAAGCGCTCAAATCCTCACCAAGCTCACAGTCCCTCAAACGACGCCTCAGTGCTTTTCTGTTGTCTTACAGAAACACCCCGCATGCTACAACAATGGTGTCTCCGCTCGAGGGTGCGTGGGAGTTCCCCCAATCAGTCTACATGTGTTTTGCGGACTTGGAGAAGGCGTTCGACCTTGTCCCTCGTGGAGTCCTGTGGGAGGTGCTTTGGGGTACCGAACCCCCTGATACGGGCTGTTTGGTCCCTGCACGACCGGTGTCAGAGTTTGGTCCGGATTGCCGGCAGTAAGTCGGACTCGTTTCCGGTGAGGGTTGGACTTCGCCAAGGCTGCCCTTTGTCACCGATTCTGTTCATAACTTTTATGGACAATTTCTAGGCGCAGCCGAGGCGTGGAGGGGGTCCGGTTTGATGGCCTCAGTATTGCATCTTTGCTTTTTACAGGTGGTCCTCAGTCGGAAAAAGGTGGAATGCCCTCTCCGGGTCGGGGATGAGATCCTGCCCCAAGTGGAGGAGTTCAAGTATCTTGGGGTCTTGTTCACGAGTGAGGGAAGAATGGAACGGGAGATCGACAGGCGCATCGGTGCAGCGTCTGCAGTGATGAGGACTTTGTAATGGTCCGTTGTGGTGAAGAAGGAGCTAAGCCGAAAACCGAAGCTCTCTATTTACCGGTCGATCTACGTTCCTTTCCTCACCTGTGGTCACAAGCTGTGGGTCGTGACTGAAAGAACAAGATCCGGGATACAAGCGGCCGAAATGAGTTTCCTCCGCAGGGTGTCCGGGCTCTCCCTTAGAGATAGGGCGAGAAGCTCGGTGATCCGGGAGGATCTCAGAGTAGAGCCGCTGCTCCTCCGCATTGAGAGGAGCCAGATGAGGTGGCTGGGCATCTGTTTAAGATGCCTCCCGTACGCCTACCTGGACCCAGGATACGCTGGAGAGACTACGTCTCACGGCTGGCCCGGGAACGCCTCGGGATCCCCTCGGAAGAGCTGGATGAAGTGGCTGGGGAGAGGGAAGTCTGGGCGTCCCTGCTAAAGCTACTGCCCCCGCGACCCGACCTCGGATAAGCGGCAGAAGATGGATGGATGGATGCATTTATATTCAGGTAAATCTACATTTGATTTGTTACTGTATATTGTATGTTGTTAATAAGGCCAGGTCATGAGCGTCACGACCGAGTTTTGCGCCAATACGAGCCAAACGTATTGATTAGTACGTCGTCTTCCTATTCAGGAAGTAAATGGTGTCACAAGCAAGTCAAGTCTCTTGTTCATCATTACAAAACACAAGAGATTTGAACTACCACTAGTACCAGTGTATTGTAGAATACACCCCTGTCAAAATAAATCTACAGCAATAGTTAAACAATGTGCAATTAAATGTTAGTCAACATCTTCACTACAAAAGAGTTAGGTTTGGTGGAATCCTATCGTCATGTCCATGCAATGTTCAATATCTTTTTTTTATGTGTTTAAAGCAATAGTCACTGATAGTGTAATGGTACACTCGCCTGACTTTGGTGCAGGCAGCGTGGGTTCAGTTCCCACTCAGTGATGGTGCGAATGTGAGTGCGAATGGTTGTCCGTGTATATATGTGTCCGCCTTTCGCCCGAAGTCAGCTGGGATAGACTCCAGCGTCCCGCGACCCTAACCAGGATAAGTGCTGTTGAAAATGGATGGATGTGTTTAAGGCACAAAGTTGTTCACAGGGCTGGGGCTGACTTTTTCATACCCTTCAAACGGTTCTCATTTTGTTTGAAAATAGAGTTAAAATAATTCCTTCATCTTGACAAGCTGCGTTAATTTTAGTGAAATACTGTACCATATTTTTCAGTTCCAAATACCTGTGACTTAAAGTTGTGTGTTTTAATAAACAATAAATCAAATAAATACCATCAGGGCGACTGGGTCACACAAGTGCCTCACAGTTCTGAGGACCGGGGTTCAATCCCCGGCCCCGCCTGTGTGGAGTTCGCGTGTTCTCCCCGTGCCTGTGTGGCTTTTCTCCGGGTACTCCGGTTTCCTCCCACATCCCCAAAACATGCAGGGTAGGTTAATTGAAGACTCTAAATTGCCCGTAGGTGTGAATGTGAGTGCGAATGGTTGTTTGTTTATATGTGCCCTGCGATTGGCTGGCGACCAGTTCAGGGTGTAACCCCGCCTCTCGCCCGAAGATAGCTGGCATAGGTTCCGGCACGCCCGTGACCCGCGTGAGAAGCAGCGGGACAGAAAATGGATGGAAATACAATCAGCGTGATCAGTTATGATGCGCATTTTATTTATTTAATGAATGTATTGAACTTTTATTTATCCAGGTAAGGCAACTGACATCAGATTCTCAAATCGCAATGCCGACCTGGCAGCACACCGTCGAAATGAAATGATGAACGGAAACAAATGACTAAAGAAATCTGAGGTTGTTCTTCATGTTCTGAAAAGGATAGCTCATTCTGATTTACCGAAAATACTCGTATTTCTTTGCATTAAACCAAAGGGAAAACGGAGGCTTTTGTTATTGCTATGAATTCTGCTGCGAGTTTACTGGTCCGGCCCACCTGACATCAAACGAGACTTACGTAGCCCCTGAACTATGCGAGTTTGGTCGACATGATTGTGACATAAGCGCAGCAAAACGCATTGGGCCCGATGTCCACCCTTGATTTGGAATTCCTCTTACTTTTCATCTCGCAGCGGTCTCTTCCCTTTATATGTTCAAAGGCTATTTAGGAACAATGCATTTTCTGTATCGGTCTTAACGTCTACAAAAGTGGGTCGCAACTGCGCTACAACAGGATGGCAGAGTGCACTCGGCGTGCAATTCGCCGCCACCGTACACGATGATGACTCACCTTCCCGTTTGGACGGGCTCTGGTAGCCTCCTGGATTCCACTAGTAGCATCAAAAGTTCCAGTTCCAAAGTCATTTCCCCAACACTGCCTACTAGTGTAGAAATATGACAACTGTCAAAGAGCAGTGGAAAACACTACGAGTGGACAGTCATTCTACGAGTACTGCATGCCCTAGTCATTTTATTTCTGCATTTAGAATTGTCTTGTGAGGACAACGAGCATACTAGCACATGGACCTGGAGCTGGATATCAATGAAGGGCTTCGATATCCTTGATATCACCGCATACGTCACGTGAACGCCGGCGCGCTCTGCTGCCACGCTATCCTGCGGCTGCTCACCGGCTTCTTTGAAGATTTCTTTTACTTTGTTTAATGTTTGAAACTCCTTTTAATCTTTTCTTGCACAACCGAACTTGATTTTAAGCAATTGACCAGCTCATACACGGGAGCCCTTACCTACAGTCTGTCGATCTGAGGAGACAGCAGCCTTGCTCCTCTTCGCTTTCCTCCCGGAGTCTTTTGTGTTTCTTACAACTATGTGGACTACCAGAGTGCAAGTGTGGAGCTTGCTGGTTTAGAGCATCCTGATCCATGTCCACTCTCCAGCGACTGCACTGCTCCACCGACCCTTCAGCTCCACCAAGGCATCGAACACCAGGTCCATCCACCGTGGGTCCCATCGAAACTTCCGCCTCTGTGACACCGCGACAATAAAATCCATCTGGCCCACAACTTGACGCCCGCCACGAAAAACTAGCCGGCGGGTTGACCGCGTCGTGTTAATATTCTTGATATTCTTCACAACCCTAATCCATAAAAACAAAGGCATCTCCATGGCACTATTCTCCCCGATTGGCTATATTTCACGCCCACCGGAGTCCATTCCCTCCCACTCGTACTCATCACCTTTCTGTAATTCCTTTACGTCATTCTCAAATCAAACCGATCCACCAGCAACTTCCTCCTTCATCCTTCCTTCGTCCATCCGCACTGCCTCCCCCTGTCCTACCCTTCCTCTCCCTTTTCAGTTTTACTCTGCTTTCTGCCATTGACATTTCAGAAATCAGTCATCGCTCCAAGCTCTTCACTTGCCAACTCGACCCCCACCCGACTGTTCTGGTAAAAGCTTGCCTCCCATCCCCGCTCCCCCTCATCACTAACATCATCCCCTCATTTCTCTCGACTGCTACTTTTCCCACATCATACAAAAATGCAGCCACAATCCCAATACCGAAAAACCCCAGGTTCAGATCCAAATCATTTCAATAACCTTCGTCCCATCTCCAATCTCCCATTGGTCTCCAAAATCTTAGCCAAGACCGTCGCTTCGCAGCTCAACTCCCACCTCACTTCCAATAATCTCGACGAACAATTCCAGTCTGGCTTCCGCCCCTTCCATTTGCACCGAAACAGCACTCATCAAGATCACCGACGACCATCCTCTTACTGCTTGATCTGACTGCAGCTGTTGATACCATTTCCCACACCGTCCTCCTGAACAGACTCCACCACATTGCCATGACACACACACAGCCCTCCAGTGGTTCGGTTCTTACCTGTCTGGCCACACCCAGTTTGTTCAAGTTAAATCATTCTGTCCCCGTTTCTTTTGGTGTCCTACAGGGCTCCGTTTTGGGACTCCTCCTCTTTATTACCAATATCCTACCTGTTGGCAATTTTTTTCCCATAAATTCAACTTACATTTTCACTGTTAGGTGGATGACACCCAGCTCTATCGCTCCACCAAACCCACTGTCACTTTTCCTCTTTTCTGCCTTACTTCTCCAAACTCAAACACTGGTTCTCGTCTAGCTTTCTACAACTCAACAAAAAGTGATAAAAGTGAAATCCCACTCATAGGTGCCAAGTCCATACTAGCCAAACTTGATAGTTTTTCCATCACACTTGATAATTCCTGTTTCCCCGTCTCCACAAGTGAAGAGTCTGGGTGTCATCCTCGACAGCACACAAACAACCTCACCCAATCTGCATACTTTCACTTAAGAAACATCACTGGCCCTCCGTCCATCCCTCGGCCCCCCCCGCCCCCACACACACCCTCACCCACACTGCTGCTGTCCTTGTTCATCGCCTCGTCACTTCCTGCTTGGATTATTGTGTTAACTCTTCCCTTTTTGGTCTCCCCCACAAGTCACTACAAAAACTACAGCTTCTCCAGAACTCACAAGGACCCCCTCCACTCACCACATCACTCGAGCCCTGCAACAAATCCACTGGTTCCCTGTTCAATACCGAATCCAATCTAAAATATTGATCGGCACTTTCAAGGCCATCAATAACTTGGCCCCGCCGTATCTAACCTCCTTCACGTTGTCTCAGGTCTTCGTCCTTCCACCTCACTGTCCCTTCTGCCCACCTTCAGCTGCTAACCCCCCCCCCCCCCCCCGGTCTTTGGAACTCACTGCAACCTGACCTGCCGAACACAGACTCACGAAACCTCTTCAAATCCACACTCAAGACGCATCTATTCGAGACTGCTGACTCACTTTAACATTTCCCTTATCATGTGAGATTTAATTGATGTTTTTATGTTGTGCTATTTTCATTGTATTTCTTTTAACTGTTTTTACTGTGGCCTTGAGTGACTTAAAATAATATTTTTTATTGTTGTTATTATTATTTTTCTTAGGGGTGTACCGATCCAATCTTTGCTATCCTAAAATTGGTCCGTTGTCAGCAAAAAACGAGTACCGGATCGGATTGGCTCTAAAATGGCCTATTTGACCCCTCTTATACAAGCGGGCCGTTCCACGCTGCGCTCCAGCACTTCTATCCGGCAGGCATGAAGAGCCCACGTGATCACGACAACAGCCTGCCAAGGTGCTAACGTAGTAACAAGCAGTTAAAGTGAATGTTGCTTGTCTATGGACACTCCGGTTGAAGTTCACTGTAATACTAAAAAAACATAACAAAAAATTACACCTATTGAATGTTCAAATTCATCACAGACTTTGTGTTTTTCTTCTTTTTTGCTCACAAAAATCGCTAGCTCACAGCTAACACACAATGAATGAAAAACACCATTGACGAGCTAACAAAAATGAGCATTGAACTTGTGGCACTTATATTTCTCAAAATAACGAATATTGGCACACAAATGCTGTATAAACACATACAAAAAGGCAATATAACAATACTCTGTCATATATTCTTCAAACTCTGAAAAAATGAGTTATATTAACAATTATCGATCATGAGTTCTTCTGCTTTCTTTGTTACTGCAAGTGTACATGTCGTTGCGTGTATCACACTTCCCCCAGAGGCCAAGATGTGCACTGCAGGAACAGCCATTGTCACGAAAACTAAACCCCAGTTACATCATGAAGTTCAAAAGTGTATTTTCTGCACACTTGCTGTTCCCACCATATACTGACAGGAAAAAAAGATATCAATTCAACTTGAATTGTTTTGCACTTCAAATGTATAATTTGTATTTATTATTTACTGAGGTTGTTTTTCATGGTTTTCTCATTTAAATTTTACTTAATCAATTCTAATGTTGAATATGCTTATGTTTAAGTTAAGCAGTGGTTATATTGCATTTTAAATTTTAAAAAAATAAAATTATTATTGTGTTTTATTGAAGTTATTTTCGAATATAATTTTTATTTATTGTATTCAATTGTAGTACATTCTTATTTTAAAGTTACTTTATATACCCCATCGGTTCATAATAAATGGGTCAGTTTTTCTCCTCCCTACTGTTGCTGATTATTGTTCTCTGTTTGAGTAATATCACCTCATCAAGCCTTTTGGAACATTCCGTACTACAAAATAAGTCAAGTAGATATGATTATTGATGATATCGGATCGGACCGATATCGCTATCGGCCAAAATTCGAGGCTGCAATTTCGGTATCGGCTCTGAAGTGAAAAAGTTGGATCGGGACATCTCTAATTATTATTATGATTATTGTTCATCCATCCATCCATTTTCCATACCGCTTGTCCTCACGCGGGTACGCGGGCGCGTCGGAGCCTATCCCAGCTATCTTCGGGCGAGAGGCGGTGTACACCCTGAACCGGTCGCCAGCCACATACAAACAAACAACCATTCGCACTCACATTCACACCTACGGGCAATTTAGAGTCGTCTCTCGGCCGGCCCGGGAACGCGTCGGGATCCCCCCGGAAGAGCTGGATGAAGTGGCTGGGGAGAGGGAAGTCTGGGCGTCCCTGCTGAGACTCCTGCCGCCGTGACCCCACCTCAGATAAGCGGTAGAAAATGGATGGATGGATGGATGATAATGCAGGCATTGATCTAATGAATCAAAAATTACTTTTGTTAAGAATGGGCAAAATCCATTATTTGGTAACTTTTCAAGCTAATTGAGGTTGTTTTGTTAGTTTTCATTTCACTGCTTTTACTGACGTTTTAGATTTTTTGCCGCGGTATCGAGGTACTTTATGCAGGTGTAGTGTGGAAGTCATAATTTTGGTACCGTGACACCACTATTAGTGAGTACAAAGCGCGTACTAGTAGCTGGACCTTACGCAGGGTGTGAAGGATGTGGAACAAATGCTCAAATGGCTCCTTCAGATCCAGTTTAGGGTCCCAGTGCTACTGACTAGTAAGACGCAGCGGTTCTACTAGTGCGCTGAATGCATTTATGTTAAGTGAGGGCAAAGAGCATACTAGTAGCTGGCCCTTAAGCTGGGTACGAAGGATGTGGAACAAATGCTCAAACGGCTCCTTCAGATCCAGTTTAAGGTCCCAGTGCTACTGACTAGAAAGACGCAGCGGTTCTACAAGTGCGCTGAATGTATTTATGTTAAGCGAGGACAAAGAGCGCACTAGTACTTTGACCTGAAGCTGCTCAAAAACATAAGATACAGCGGTTCTACTCGGACGCTGAAAGGTCTCCCTCTCTTTTTTTCTCCCCCCCCCCCCCTGCGGGACTAATGAGGGATGATCAATGAGTTGAGCACATTTGAATGAGCGAATGAAGGACGTTGTTGTTTTCAGACAGCGCGAGCCGGATACGAAAGGCTCCAACGTGGGCTTCGTCCCACGAGCAGCGGAGCGCTCGGGCCTGACCCGCCGCAACCGTTTGCGTTTGCGCACCTGCTCGGGCCCTTGGAAGCAGATCCGGCACTGGGGGGTCCGCAGGCTGCTGGCGGTGCTGGCCAGCGACACGGCGTCCAGGCCCTGCACCTGCAGCTTGGGCTCCTTGTCGTCCAAGGCCCGCAGCTGGCTCCGGGGCCGCGGCGGCTCGCTGCCGTAGTACTCCTCGTCGTCGTTCCGGGAGCGGCAGTCGCCGAAGGGCGGCCAGCCGCAGCCGCCCATCACGCGGACGGCAGCGGCGGCGGCGGCGGCGGCGGCGGCCGAGCGTCGCTCTCTGTCGGGGTCGGGCGATGAGCCGGACTGGCTCGAATCGGATCGCATCGACACCAGCACTTTCAGTTCGTTCAGAAACATGCGCATCCGATACTTGAACATGTTGGGCTCCGCGCGCACGCGAACGCACGCCTGGCCGGCCGGAGGATGCGCGCGAGCGGCTTTACTCGACGCGCTGCCGTCTTTCTTGGCCCTCGTCGAATTTCACAAGGCGCCCGTTCATCGGTCGCTGTCGACTGCTCACAGCAGCGCTGCGTGTATCGTTCGTGTTCCGACGCAAACACAAAAGGACAAAATGACAAAAGCAAAAGCCCGAGACGCGAGACACCTTGTGTTCATGTGCATGAGACGAGAGAAGGGACGCTCGAGCCTACGTCGCCTTTCGCTAGCCGAGGCGGGGGACTCGACGTCCGCGCGCTCACATCTGGGACTCTCGGCGACAATCATCGTCCGACATCACCGCCTTCTGTCTCCTTTCTTCTTCTTTTGCCATGTGCTCCCGAAAAGTCAATCGTTTGCATTGTCCAAACACCGCCGAGTGCTCCCCGCGCCTGCCATCGTCGCCATCAAGGGTGGAGGGAGGCGGGCGGGCGGGCGGGCGGGCGGAAGAAAGGAAAGCAAAGGAAAGGAAAGGAAAGGAACAACAACAACAACAACAACGGAAAACTCGAAACGAGGCACCCCTCAAATGCGAGTCCCGCACATGCACAAGGCCGACGAAGGATGGAGGCGTCCAACAAGCGACGCGGGCAGGCGGGCGGCCATCGATGACGAGTGGAGCGCATCCATCGATGCCCTCCTCCAAACGCAGCTACTTCCGCAACGAGCGTGCTGACATCCTGCCCGCCGACAAAGACTCTCCCTTCCTTTTCTTTTTTCCTGTGGCACGTGCAGGAGGCGCTGTCCGCGGTGCTGACGCCTCTTTTCCAGCGGCCCTTTTGTCTCTCTTCAAACGCAAATTAACATCACAATTCTTCTTTTCAAACTGCGCGGCAGTGGAAAATCCTCCTTGGAGACGTTGGACACCGAAGTTGTGTGACGTCGCGGGCCAACTCGCTCTGCCGGGGGTAACCGACATGTTGCATTGTGATTTCGCAGGAATCGCAAAAGTAAACACACAATGACATTTATCCTTTCCGACATGCTGAAATCATAGTTGATCATTAGTGAGGAATAGACTTTACACCGATTTTATCGGCTTTATCGGTATCGGACGATAGTTAGCATTTTATGCCGATCGGCTTTAATTTCATAATTCGCCGATCCGATCAATGTCGTCATCGATCGGCTCCGCAAAAGACATTTACTCCGCGTCCCCATCGTGCACAGTATATTTGAATCCAAAAGCTAGTTTATTTTTAGCCTTGTCGCGTGTCTTTTGACGTAGTACTGTAAATATCTGACGGCCAATAAAGTTATTTTAAAAAAAGAAAGAAAAAAAACGTCTCGGCGGTGTGGCACAGACAACACGTCCGAGACAGACAACACGTAATGCCGGGATCAGACTACAAGACAAATTTGCTCTTTCAGGATTGCACTATGTCAGACTACTGCAATAAAATCTTGTATTCCGATAACGCCACATCCCATTTTTTTTACGATCACTGGGCTTTATCTTGTCAAGTCCAATGCGACCGGATACACTTGTTACCGTGGCGACGACGACACGAGTGGAGCGGGCCGACTTTGTATTCTAAGGACAAAATGGGGCAAAACGTGTGTTGGTGGTCACCGGTGCTCAGGACAGGAGAGGACGTTGGTTTAAGGCTCGCTTGAGGTACGTTCCCGTACTTTGAATACGATACGGCTCGCGAGCAGGCACAAAACGTTATGTAGCCTAGCAAGCTAGCGGTACCACGAACGGCTGTACGTAAACATGCCGCCGTTCTGTCGAATCATACTCTAAAGTTTCGGTGTGGTTGAAGTCATTTCCTTAAAAATAAAGTAATTTAATTACAGTAAGTTAGCAGCCATTATTTCTGTCATGTTGTAATGTTGGTTTGACCTGACTGGTTAGAATACACGATCTGACGAGCGCAGTGATTTCCAACCTTTATGGAGCCAAGGAACATATTTTACAATTGCAAAATCTCACGGCACACCAACAAACAAAAATTGTCACAAAAAGTGGATACTTTAATGACTGTATTTACTTCCTGCCATCTAGTAGAAGACCATTCATTTGTCACTATGCCTCACTGGCATAAATACAGGAACAAAGATACATGATTGATTGTAAATATAATTTTTGGAGCAATTAAGTACACGAGTATATACAGTAAATGAACAGGTCATTTAAATTCCTCCATCTTGTGATCGGATATCGTTTTTTTTAAACTCGCTGATCGGCCCCAAAAATCCTGATCGTGTAAAGCCTAGTGAGGAATCATTAACATGATCAGTGTCTTCATAACGAATAATTCCTTGTAACATAATTGAAGGCAATTTGAGAAGATTTGTCTTTTGAGAGGTGTGGATCAATCCAGTAGCAAAGAAGTAGCTCTCGTACTTTGGAGAATGCCGCCGAGTCCTGGTCTACGCCTACCCAAAACCACGCTTCCCGACCGACTTCCGACTTGAATCGTTCCGAGCTCGTTATTTTCAATAAGTCTACTTTTGAGTCAACTTAGCCGGTGAAATGGAACTAGCGGCTGGCGTTTTGTCACGTAACATCTTACGACTGACACTTGGCGCATTTAAACTTCGGCGCTAGAAAAGAAGGCTCAAATTACCAGATAACTAGCAACCCTTTACTGCCCAGTGACTGTTTTTTTTTTCTTTTTTTGTCAATGTCTTTCTGTCTCCAAAGTGTTCTCTGTCAATTGACTGTCTATTGTCTTACTCGAGCGGCTCCAACTACCGGAGACCAATTAATGCTAATGCTACCTTTGGCTTCTCTGGCACGCGGCTGCTGTTACATACAGCGGCTGAAGTAAGTATTTAACACCTCACCATTTTTCTCATTAAATATATTCCCAAAGGTGCTATTGAAAGGAAAATTTCACCAGATGGTGGGAACAACCCAAGTTATCTATACATACAAAGAAAGTACAACAAAGTAGCTCAGAAATGAAGATGTGTGTAATAATAAGAAATGACACAGGGAAAAAGTATTGAACACGCCAACTGGTATTTATTTAATACTTTGAACTGAAGCCTTTGTTTGCAATGACAGCTTCAAGACGCCTCCTGTATGGAGAAACTAGTCACATGCATTGGGCCGGTGTGAATTTGGCCCGTTCCTCCACACGAGTCTTCAAATCTTGACGGTTCCGTGGGCTTCTTTTATAGACCTTGAGTTTCAGTTCTTTCCGTAGATTTTTGATTGGATTCAAGTCAGGCGATTGGCTGGGCCATTCTAGCAGCTTTATTTAATTTTTTTCTTTGAAACCAATTGAGAGTTTCCTTGGCAGTATGTTTTGGATCATTATCCTGATGAAATGTCCACCTTCGTTTCATTTTCATCCTCCACCTAGATGGCAACAGATTTTTTGTCAAGAATGTCTCCGTACATTTGCCCATTCATCCTTCCTTCAATAATGTGAAGTTCACCAGTCCCATTTACTGAAAAGCAGCCCCACACCATCATGTTCCCACCTCCGAACTTCACTGTTGGTATGGTGTTTTTAGGGTGTTGTGCAGTGCCATTTCTCTTCAAAATGTGGTGTGCATTATGGAATCCAAACAGTTCAATTTTGCTCTCATCCGACCAGACGATATTCTCCCGGTATTTAACTGGCTTGCCCAAATGTTGCTCAGCAAACTTTAAACGAGCTTTGACATTATTTTATTTTTCAGCAATGAGGTCTTGCCTGGCGAGTGTGCATACAGGCCATGGCGGCGGAGTACATTACTCAGTTTTCCTTGTGACAAAAGTACCTGCTGATTCCAGGTTTTTGAAGTTCTCCACAGGTGGTCCTCGGCTCTTGGACAACTCTTCTGATCATTCTTTGCACTCCTCTGTCAGAAATCATGCGCGGAGCACCTGATGGAGGCAAATTTACGGTGGTATGATTGGCTTTCCACTTACGTATTATGGCCCCAACCGTGCTCACTGGAACGTTCAGAAGCTTAGATATACGCCTGTAACCATCCATCCATCCATCCATCCATTTTCTGAGCCGCTTCTCCTCACTAGGGTCGCGGGCGTGCTGGAGCCTATCCCAGCTGTCATCAGGCAGGAGGCGGGGTACACCCTCTACTGGTTGCCAGCCAATCGCAGGGCACATACAAACAAACAACCATTTGCACTCACATTCACACCTACGGGCAATTTAGAGTCTCCAATTCATGCATGTTTTTGGGATGTGGGAGGAAACCGGAGTGCCCGGAGAAAAGCCACGCAGGCACGGGGAGGACATGCAAACTCCACACAGGTGGGGCCGGGGATTGAACCCCGGTCCTCAGAATTGGAGGCTGACGCTCTAACCAGTCGCCCACCGTGCCGCCCGCCTGTACCAAATGTCGTCGTTATGTTTTGCAACAATTAGTTTGCGATTGTCTTGAAACAGATCTCTGCTCTTTCCCCATCAGGAGATGTGTCTTGACTCACACCTTGGCAATGACACCTTTTTGTAGGCCATCAATTAGGATATTCATTTGCACTGACAAGGGGCTGGATTGCTGTTTGATTATTGATCGATTTTAGGTGTTGTCTTGCCTTTTTGCACCCCCCTTCATGTGTTCAATACTTTTTCCCTGTGTCATTTCACATTTTTACACAAAACTTAATTTCTGATCTTATTTGTTCTACTTTCTTTGTATGTATGGATTACTTGGGTTGTTCCCAACATCTGGTGAAATTTTCAGGTCAACAGCACCTTTGGAAGTTTAGCGAGTGAGAAAAACGTTGACGGGTTAAATACTTATTTCAGCCGCTGTAGATGAATGTCACCTTTTCAGCTTCACGTAAATGATTTATTTCATGACATGCTTCTAGAAGAGGTGACATGAAGTTGTTCAGTACAACTGTAAATCCTTTTTCCAGCTTACATACACCAAACACACGCACATGCATGAAGGAGTGTTGGCCTTCTCTCTGACGAGCCAGCAGCATTCCTGCGCTGTTTCATTATTGATGGACCATATTGAGCTGTTTGTCTCTCCTCACTGAAGAGAATGATTTGCCTTCCTGTTTGTCCTCGCTGAGCTGTGAGAAGAAAATGGATCCCCCTCCAGAAGCAATCATAAAAGTTCTTCCTGTTGCGTGCTGCCACGGGGACGATTCCATGTAGAGTCCAAGGGTGTAAGGCCTATGGCTCCCAAGCCAAAACCGACCCACTAGGGCAGCTTTGATTGTCAAAGTCTGATAACGTGTACCACGAACGCTACGCGGACTCCCTCGGGCGCTTTATATTGGTTTTAAACTTCCTATATTTAAGTGCAGTCTTAATGTCCAAACGGTGCATAATATTACAGTTACATTTATTGTAATCCAGGTCATTTTATTAAATGTTTTTACTTTACATGTAATTTTTTCAAGTACAGTTGTATTGTAAAATTGAAGTATGGTGCATTTGCATTACATTTTGAATATCTGGTTGTTTTTAAACATATGTATAGTTTTTATTTGACATTTATGTGCAAAACATTTTAATTAAATCATTGAAATAGTATTTAAACTTTCATATATTTAAGTGGAGTGTTAATTTTGAAACTGCATAACGCTGCTGTGAAGCAGAAACCTCCTACATCCAAATGTGTTTATCTAAATATATATTTAGCTGCTAAATTGTTGATAAACTGTGGCTTGACATGATACTAGCATTATGTTACAACATCACTTCTTCCTAGTACGGCATTGACAACATATACGATAAATACTTACACAGTTCCTTAAGGTGATCGAAAAATGAAATTTTGCATTCTTAACGTTGGCTCTGCTGCTCAGTGTGATGCGGGAAAAAAAAACCACATTCAACATTAGCTGTCACTCAAAACAAATTAGCCAATGAGGACGCATTCCTCAAAAAGCCCACCCACCGGAGAGGTTTGTGCCAAAAGTCAGCGAAAAAAAACAGAAACGCAAATGCAAAAGTCATCATCGCGAGCACACAAAGAAAATGGGCAGGTTTGCGATTTAAAAATTTTTTTGTGAATCTTTTTGGCACAAATCTGATTCCATAGGCCTTTGGTGTTGGCCTGCATTTTATAACCTACTTTCCACACTGGGTGGCAAGGCAGGAAATCTAATCGCGCACTTCCTTGTTTCCCACCAATCACGTCATTTGGTAACTTTCTGCTTCATGTCAAACTCAGTTTCTTATTTTGGTTCTGAATGTGGAGATGCGATTTGCTGCTGTTCAGTACAGGGGCCGAACTATCTTGCAGGATACAGGCCCCCTGCCACCCGAAAATCTTTGCCCTTTTGCTTCATTACCTCGCTGCTTTTTTAAAATAAATACATATAAAAACATTATTTAGCTCATTCGCTCCTTCCTTTTTTCCGAAGCAGTTTCCCGTATTGCTGTCCGTTTTAGAGCATCTTGAGTGATCTTTCGAGACCCGCAGAATATTGTGTTCTGTGCGCTTACCAAAAGAAAGAGTACACTCTCGTTTCACACCCCCCCCCCCCAAAAAAAAAAGTCGGTTTCTCTTTTTTACCCCCATTATTTAGTAATCAGGGGCGACTGGACGTCGGACAACTGCTTAGCACATTTGCCTCACAGTTCTGAGGTTGCGGGTTCAAATTCGGCCCCGCCTGTGTGGAGTTTGCATGTTGTCCCCGTGCCCGCGTGGCTTTTTTCCAGGTACCCCGGTTTCCTCCCACATCCCAAAAACATGCATGCTAGGTTGACTGAAGACTCTTAAAGTGCCCGTCGGTGTGAATGTGAGTGCAAACGGTTGTTTCTGTGTCCCCTGCGATTGGCTGGCGACGAGTTCAGGGTGTACCCCGCCTCTACAAACCTGAATTTCACAGACGAACTGGGAAAGAGCCTCTTCCGCACCTACTGGTTGAGGAACATACTTGCCAATCATATCGGGTCGGAGGCAGTAAACTGCTGAATTCCAGTTGACCAATAGGAAAAGAGAAAGCGTTGATTTCTTTATGTATATCTTCACTTACACAGATTACAAATACATTATGTCAAAGCGGGCCATGGAGGAAAACGTTCGGATGCAGGTTTGCTTGCCTGATGCGCAAGAACATCGCTGGAAGTCAAATGTGCCCGCTAAGGTCTATTTGCCTCTTGGGCGGATTTCCGGCGGCAGTGAAGCTCCCTATCCTCCCGAGGGCTCGATGCCAGTCCCCGCCCTGCCGGCAGGCCCATATGCCGGCCGGGCACATTAACGCGGAGAAGCTGTGGAGGTTCGCGCCGAGAGAGATGGCCATCTGTCCTCTCCCACATTTAGAACTCGCTCTGCGAGCACGAGGACAGATCTGCGAGGTCTTTGGCGCAGGTGTCGCCAAGGTCGGGCCCTCCGCGCGCCACACCAAGTGAAGCTTGCCACCGTTCTGCAGAACTAGCCATGAAATTAACCAAATGCAGAACTGCTGCTAAAGTATTGCATCTGCGCAAACACCGAAACGTTGCTCATCCACAATCTCTTCAACACACACCGTCGGCCGTAACCACACTAAAGAAATCGCCGACTTAGCTCTCCGCTCGACCTTCTGCTCTCCCCCCACGCACACGCACACGCACAGGCTCCTGCTTCCTTACATTCTGCCCGCCCCATTGGCTTTCTTATCCAATCCCAGGTCAGGATCCAGCCTCTGCACACACAGAAATGGTCGCCTTGTCAACACAACACATAACTACAGCCTCGCTACCGAACATATTTGTCCTGCAGGTCATATTGGTGACTTTTGACAACAAAGTACAGTAGCACCCAAAAAGCTCGTTCTACCACCATTATGACCGATATTAAAATACAGTCGCATAGTAGGCCCTTGTCCTTCAAAAAAGAGAGAAGGCTTACTCACACAAAGAATATTTAATATTATTGTAAGCCACTATAACATAATCGCTGGTGTCGTGCGGTCACGATGTCTCCAAAACGCTCCCTTTTCAGGAAATCAACAGAAAAAGTTAACAATCAAAACACCCTTTTGTTGAGCCATTAACATTGCATCGGATATATGTACAGTAGATGTATAATGTATGTGTGTTTATTTTTGTAAACAATAGTATGCCGTGGTAAAATGGCAAACTTGTAAGAAGGTACAAAAAAAATAAAAAATGGCTCATTCCCAAGCCTACACTGTAGTCTCCTTCAACTTCTGTCTTGGGCTAGCTTCCAGTGCGGTCCTCTCCAGTCGGCTTCTTCTGCTGTGACAATTAGCAAACAGTCCACTATGTGTCCAAAAATTCATAGTGAACGGACCCGGCTCGAAGCCTCGGTTTATCTGAACCCTAACCCTGACCCATCCTCGCCATTCCCACCAACGCCATCCTCCGCGTGCTTGTTGACAGACCATTGTTCAGTCAAGAGGTCAAAATAGCAGCAAGCGTCTCTGCCGGCTCTGACCCTACTGCCTCCGTGTGGTGGAAGGTGGTACAAATTCACAGCGTTCCTCTGCATTTCCAGAAACAAATGCCTTTCCTACAGTGGCGGGCTGAGCATTTGGGACCTGGACCCGAGCTGACTTTGTTGCACCGCTATCACGTTGCAAGAACAGAAACCATAAATACTATAGAAAATGCAATAAAACAGCACATACACAGCTGTGCCACGCACACGCATCTTCACAATCCATGTTAAGCTAACAAAAACTTAAAAACATTGAAATAAAATACATGAGGCTCCCCTGAGATACTGATCATTAAATGTATTAATGAATGCAGATCACTAACAACGTGTTGTTACAGCAGCTGAAATTTGGTTGGACAAAATTTGACATCCACATAGTGTACATCAGCATCAATATTTCCAGACTACTGGTCGCCTTACAATCCTTCAGGACTATCTGACCTTGTGTGTTTATATTGCCGAAGGTATTGGCTCACCCATGATCCAAATCATTAGCATCAGGTGTTGCAATCCCTTCCATGGCCACAGGTGTATAAAATCAAGCACCTGGGCATGCAGTTTTTTTTGTTTTTTTACAAACATTTGTGAAAGAATGGGTCGTCGTGAGAAGCTCAGTGAACTCCAGCGTGGAACTGCGATAGGATAGAGCTTCACGGAACGGGTTTCCGCGGCCGAGCGGCTGCATCCAAGCCGTACGTCACCAAGTGCAATGCAAAGCCTCGGACGTCGCGGTGTTAAAGCATGCCGCCGCCGGACTCCAGCGCAGTGGAGACTCCTTCTCTGGAGAGACGAATCACGCTTCTCGATTTGGCAATTTCATGGACGAGTCTGGGTTTGGAGATCGGTACTTGTCTGAATGCATTGTGCCAAGTTTAAAGTTTGCTTAGGGGGGATTACGGTGTGGGCTTGTTGTTTTTCAGGAGCTGGGCTTGGCCCCTTAGTTCCAGTGAAAGGAACTCCGACGAATGGTTCAGCATACCGAGAGATTTTGGCAAGTCCATGCTCCCAACTTTGTGGGAACACTGGCCCCTTCCTCTTCCAACATGACTGTGCACAAAGCAAGGTCCATAAAGACATGGATGAGAGAATTTGGTGTGGATGAACTTGACTGGCCTGCCAAAGTCCTGACCTCAACCTGACAGAACCCCCTTGGGATGAATTAAGAGCGCTGACTGAGAGCCAGGCCTTCTCGTCCAACATCAGTGTGTGACCTCACAAATGCGCTTCTGGAAGAATGGGCAAAAATCCCCATAAACTCACTCCTTAACCTTGTGGGCAGCCCACAACAGTTGAAGCTGTTTTTTAATTTTTGTAATTTATTTATTCCTTTATTTTAAACTGTCCTGTTCAGCTGCATGGCCATGCAGAACGATGGCTCTGGGCTCTGTATGCCTTTTGTGCTGTGCAACAGGGGAGTTTGAAATACTTCCTCTGCTTATTTTTAAATCATTCTGTTTATTGACAATGCAGCCGGACAGAAACAAGTTTTAGGTGAACTTTATTGAAGTATTGTATTTGGCTCGCTAAGTAATAATGTTTGAAGTTGGGTGCGTCAAGTCCCCCTTCTGAAGGGTAGCTAGGCTAATTGTATTTTCTTATTTTTAGAGGAAAAACCTCAAAGGGCAGTCAAGCATTTGGAACCACTTTGACGCGAGTCTGAATGGGATCATTAATTTGAGGTAATCTTTTCATTTTTACCGCAGCTATATGCCCTAAAAGTGAGATAGGTAGGCCGTTCCATTTTAAATCACCATTTTTTTTCCCATTGATTTAGATGAACTCTTAGGTTTTGTTGATATTAATGCCTCAATATTTGGTATTTCCTGGAGGAATAGATGAGTTTAGATTTTGGTGCGCAGGATTCCATGAGTTAGTTAACTGTTCTAGGGAGGGTTGTTGATTTAGCCCAATTAATAGCATATTCTGATAATGGTGGAACTGTTTGAAGTGATCACTTGGGTTCCTGGAAATAAAGAAGGATATCATCCTCCACATGTAGATTGATTTTGTGTTCTGACACAGGAGACGGATACCTTCAATACTAGTGTCCCTATAGCCAGTGGTTCGATGAATAGCAGGGGTGAGAGTGGGCATCTTTTTCTAGCTCCTCTTTCTAAAAGGAAACTTTGAGATGTGACCCCATTTGTGGGTGAATTGCCTAACGTTGCAATCCAGTGAACACACCAATCACCGAAGCCAAATTTGTGAAGTACTGCAAATGAGCAAAGACCAATTAACTTTGTCAAAAGCTATTTTCTGTGTCTAGTGACAAGACAATCGCTTTTAGATTATTAGGCCGAGACATACTTATTAGGTTTACCAGTCGGTCTAACAGTTGAAGCTGTTATAGCTGCAGAGGGTGGACCGGTGTCATGTTAAACCCAATCGATTAAGAATGGGATGTCACTTAAATTCATATCTCTGATTCAAGGCAGGTGAGCGACTACCTTTGGCCATATAGTGCATATTTTGTTATTGGGGCTTGTTCGCCGGAGACAAATTTGAAATGAAGAAGATAATTCTGATGTAGTGGAAGTAGTGCAGCCAAGACAAAAACAACTATGAAATGAAGAGAATAAACTGCAAGGAATAAATTAATAAACTCAAGAATCAAATTAGAGTTTAGGTTGCAAATGTAGGTCATCTGAGTGTTTCGGCCTCACTGGCCCTGCCTGACCCAACACCGCTTTCCTGTAAAATTCTGTCTGCAGCCATTAAAAACACACAAAAATGCAACACAGGCTCACAAAGTATGGTCCAATTTCAGGTTTTATTATTTGTAAAATTAGGTCCCCAAATGAAGGGGAAAATACATTTCAAGCAGAGGTGCACACAAATGAATGTTGTGGTGTAAATATTGAGCAGAACAGTATCTGGCAACGCGTCTGCGAAAGGTTTGGGCCCGCCGCAGCAGCAAAATGTGCACTGGCTGTAAGCTGGCAAGTTCAAGTAAGACACAAAATTCAAGTGGACGCTCATTATAAGTTAAAAGCTAGGACGCGACGTCAGTAAATTAGCAGGAAATTGCAAAGATAACTTAAAAGGGACCCATTTGTACAAAGCATTTAACACTGATGAATGGAAAAGAGTCAGGGCAATTATTGACAAGATTAAAAAGAACTGCAACCGAGGCCAAAACACACTTCACAACACACACTAAAAAAAATAAAGAAAAAGTGGGTCTGTGACGCAAAATGTGCAGTTTTTGTTGGATATATTGTCGCTATTTCTTCCACTTAAACAAGAGGCAAATCTACGTACCTGACAGGACGCAACATCGCAGTGTGTGCAACACTAAAGGAACAACTACACGGAAGATCAGTTTTACGTACATCAGGTCTGCAGTCCGCTGGCGCTCAAACTTGTGACAGCTGGCTCAGTTATAGCTCAGAATTATTCCAACGCCATTGACTAGTGACTACTTTATCGAAACTCTAGTCCAGGAGCAACGTGACAAGAAAATGACAGTCTGCCAAAATGCAGAGTCCGGCTGGCGAGGCCACTTTAACCTGAATTTTGAGAATTGCACGACTGGTTTAGGAGAAACTGAGTTTTTAGAGCCAGAAGAAACGTTTTTGCCTATTCCAAAAAAATCTGGGGGGAAAAAAAAAAAAAAAAGCCTTCAATTCAGCAAAACCTAGTACATACTTGACCATTGGCTCCTGGACCCTTTGGTTTTGTCTGCTACTCAGGGAAGCCCTTCTCTGATTTGCTGACATGTTTCAGTTCACTTCCACCAATAAGCTTGCAGGACACGTCAAAATGACCGTGACTTTTCAAACGGTGTCACTTCCCCGAAAAACTAAACCTGAATAGCAAGCCTGCAGATAACCATGATTTTAATGAGCAATTAAAAAATCAAATTGGATAGAAAAGCTAATTTCCATCCCTTTATTTAAAAAAAAAATATATTTTTTTTAAATTAAATGCACTCATTGATTATGATTCAGCATTGTAAATGAGAAATTGTTTGCAACTACCTTCCCTGGTTAAACAAAAAGATTATTATTATTCAGTTCAGTCAGAAAATTTGCAAAAATGTTGACCACTGTTTTCCAACGTGAAAGTCGATGTTCGCAAATGCCTTATTTTGATTAAAAACAAAGATATTCAATCAGTCTGCTTTGACGGAGGATGAGGGAAATCTGGAAATATTACTGATCAACATTTTTGCCAATTGTATTACTTCAATGTCAGTTTGAAATAACGTCCTGTTTTTGAATAAAGAGATGGAAATTAAGTTTTCTTTTCTCAGATTCATCCAAAAAATAATTGACAGATTAAATGATTAAAATAATGGTTAGTTGCAACCCTATAGAGGATAAATCAAAGACCAAACATACTAATCGATGGTCAAATTAATTGACTATTGTTGCACCTGTAGCACAAATGGAACGTTATTGGTGAGAATGTGGGCAGTAGAATAGTTCCATGTACTTCATTCATCAATTGTCTGGAGGATTTTAGGAGTTTGAAGTGCTCATCTATTGCTTTTTTTGAAAAAAACAAAAAAAAAACATTTTTGGTTTAAGAGAATTCCCCTCGTCCCCTTGCTAAGTCCGAGCCGTTTGTGACTTTTGCTCCACACATCCGGTGGGCACTTCTTCTCCCCGTCGCGGACGACGCCTTTGCTGTGCATGAGAACATTTCCGGGCCCACGTGGGCAAATTTGTGAGATGCTTCTCACTTGCCGGGATGGGCGGCGACGGCTAGAAGTCGGGCCATCAAACGGAGGCTGGGTCGCAATACGGGCGAGTCGGCCTCACCGGTATTACGAGTCATCCCGTCGTGCGCGAGCGCCCGCGGGGCCGGTCTCGAACGAAGAAGGCGTGGGGTGCGTTCTCGTGTGGGCCGGTCCGTTCCGCGTCGTGTACCGGTGTGTCAAAAACGGCACGGGGACGAAGTGCGGCGGCGACGGACTATAGGAACGCGCTCGGGTTCGCTCGCGGGTCCTTCTGGTTCCTGTAGCGGACTGCCAGCCAAACTCCCAAAATCTGGAGGAGGACATTCAGGAAAGTCAGGCGAGGGCAACACTGTGCGACCAAATATCAACTCTCGGGGTGTCTGGGGACAGATGCTTCAAAAGCTTTTCAGTCCATACAGTGGCTATAAAAAGTCTACACACCCCTGTTGAAATGCCAAAACCTTTTCCACCACGAGGCCTTTTGGAATGGTGGCCGCTCTTTCAGAACTGGTACCGGCTCCATATGGGCATGATATAATAGGATAAGTTGCAATGACTATTTCATATTAAGCGACTTTAAAATGCCTGCAGTGTGGCAAAATGGCTCGATCGATTTCTCAAATATTTTGGGTACAAAGAAAGGTGTTGATTTCCTTGTATGTATTTTTGAAATTTGTACTGCCTCTGCAAGGTACGTTATTGCCACAGCCCGAATGTCAGGAAAAGGTGTTACTTGTGCTTTTCCGCTCGTGGTGGCAGGGCTCGGTCCCTATCCTTTACTTAATTTTCTCCAATGCGTTAGGCAAGTCAACGGCAATGCGCGCAAGCTTCCTCGGGGTCTCCATATAAATCTGATACTTTTCTATGTTAAATATCTCAATTAACATTGTTTTGATAGCAAACAGGATTTCTGGATTTCTCAGTGTTCACTGCAGTATTTTAAGACTCTGTTATTAGAATATTTCCACTTGACGCAGACTGTGCTTAAGTGCACCGACTTTAAACACCTCATTTCGGGCGTGTCGGGAGTTAGCAAGAGATTGAAGCGCCGCTCACCTCCGTGAAGCTGAAGAAGAGCCCGACGCCTCCGAGGATCTTGAGCGCCTCGCTGGCATGGTGCAGCATCATATCCCCGCAGGTGTAGCATGAAGTATTCTTCTTGCATAACTGCAGTCCAAGACACAAAAACAGCAGATAAGGCCTTTCTTTGGTCTGCGGCGCCGCAAAGCCGCAAGCTGTCTGCCGAGCTCAAGCCGTTGGCACAAACTGAGTAAAATCAAGGAAAACCGTGGCTACGCACTGCGGTACGCCGCTCACAAGGCTATTTATCGAGCGACGTAATCAAGCGCAGGTCGTACGGGACGTTTCCAGACTTACGGCGGGACAGTTCTGCAGATCCTGCTCGAACTGCGCTCGGTGGCTGGTGACGTTGAGCAGCCCGCAGCAGTCGAGCTGACTCTCCAAGTCGGTCTTGGTCTTATTTTCCAGCATTCCCCACGCAGAGTTCAGAAGTCCTTCCTGGAACAATAAATCCATCTTCATTTCAAAGTTTCCACATGCATACAAGAGCATCTCAAGAAATTTGAAAATCATCTGTTTCACTCATTCCATTCAAAAAGTTCAACAGATGAAATAGATGCAGGAGGACTTTTCAAAAAGGCCAATCCCTAACCTATCGCTAGAGGACCAATGATTTGGATTGTGTATGTAATATTCACATTTCTTGAGATGGTAAATTAGTTTTTCTTGTTAACTATAATCCAAATAGAAATGGAATATTTCACTGTGTTTCAGCCTTTGATTTGAACTCGTGAAATACATTACAGTACATTTGACACGTTATTGAGATTCACACGCACATGGATGAAGCTTGTAAACAATAGTGGCGCCAAGAAATTAGCATGGAGGCTAAAGCAAAACTCTCAAGTCAAGAGGAACAGAGAGAAGTCACGCCCCGAAAAGCTTTCGGGTGAAGCTTCGGGATGGCACTAAGACGCACTTGTACCCTTTCGAGTGGACTGAAAGTTGGACCTTTCAGCGTTTTAGTACTTTATGTACAACTTGCTTTTTTCTAACAAGGAGCTGAACGGCTAAATTCAAAAGCTGGCGATTGATCCATAAAACGTTACAAAGAGCGCCCACTTGTATGTCTTTCTGTGAGTCTTCCGGTCTCTGTTTCAACCTGCCGATGACGCTGTGATAATGTGAGCTCAGTGGCCACTTCCTGCTGGACGGCGAGGAACCGCTGATCGACTGTGTGGTCGTCTTGGTCTCATGATGTCAAAACGGGAGCAACATGATGAAGAGGGCTGTTTCAATTCTAATTCGACCAGGAAATTTAGGGCTTTCAATTTTGCCATTCAGCTCCTCGTTGACGAACAGCAAGTTGTGCAGAATGTACTGAAACACTGAGAAGCTGCACGTCCGCATTCAAAAGAGAAGGTCAAATTAAGTTCACCTGGAAAGGTCACAGTGCATCTTAGTTTCATCCAAAAGAGAATGGAGGTCAGGTACGCACGAAGACGGAAGGACGGCAGACAGCGGACTCACCTGCTGGCCGCGGTTCATCGCCAGGCAGGAGCAGGACACTCCGAATTGAAAGAGGAAGACGATGAAAAGAATGACCATGTACTGGGAGGCCAGACGTCAAAGAAACATTCACGTGCCTTTCAATGCGCCGAGCGACGTGGAGAAAGGATACGAAGAAAAGCACGACTTGGTGGTGGCGGACGGCTCCGACGAGGCCCACCGCGGCGATGAGCAAGAGGAAGACGCCCACGGCGATCACGCCGCCGATGACGTGGATGCTGGACACCAAGCCGAAACCCTTCCCCCACGCCGCCACGCCGATCAGCAGCAGGCCCACCAGCTGTACGTCACACGAGGGGGACAACTTACTCGCGCCCCCGTTCGTCCACGTGAGATTTCACTTGATTCGCTACATTTGAAAATAGACTTTCAACACTTGAAGACAATTACATACATTTTGTCGATAGTTTTATCGAGAGGTGCGACAACTATTTGATAATCAGTCAAAACTCTTGAAAGGAGACCTTCCTTAACTTCAGCTTCTCCGCAGACAGAAACCAGAGTCTTCCATGAAAGCATACTGATTATCTTTGTTTAATCGAAATGCGACATTTGCAAACAGCTGCTTCTACTTTGGAAAATAACGAGTTTTTTTACATTACGGACCAAAGCAGGAACTGAATCGTCATCAAATTATGTATGTCCGATTTCAGCGCTATCAATTTGAAATAATGTCCTCTTTTTTGGAGAGGAAAAAAAAAGGAAATTAAAAAACAATTGATTAATTAAAAAAAATAAAAATTGTTGGTCGCAGCCCTTGTTTTAATCAATCCTTAGCCAAGTTGCCGCATTTGCTCTGTATAATCTAATGACACCTTGCCTATGTAACCCACTTGAAATGTTCAACTCGTTAGGAAACCTTCCCGGAATAAATCCGAGCCTTTTTGCCAATGTGAGACGATCGGTACTGCTACTCCAAGCTGAACTCATGCAGCTATTTGTTGAAGCATGTATTTTTTTCATGACCTATTTCATAACTGTTTATTCTTCTGAACAACTCCGTCATCTCGATCCTTTCGTATAAGGTAGCAATCTCTTTTCCTTGTCTTGGCCTTGCGACAATAGCAAGTGTTTGATATTATATTCGTCTTAGTATATTAGTCTATTATTAATTACTGACTTAAATCTCAGTCTGAGACTAAAATCTCTACAACTTGTCTGTAGCAGTTGAGAGATGATAGTAACAGCTAGTCAAGATCTCAATGGTTTAGTGACTTTCTGATATAAATGACCTCAAATGACTGAAAAATCTAAAGTATTGACATTTTTATTTAAGAATCCATTTTAGAGCGTAAAGATCTGCCATCAGTGATATTGATATTTTAGTACTGAACCACATCACTATTGCTCAATGTGTATTAACAGATTTGGTGGGGAAAAAACTGTAATATATGTTGAAAGTTGACAATTTGTTATAGATCAAGGGTCACCAACATGGCACCAGGTAGCCCCCCGCCCCTCCATTTTCCTAAAAAAATAATCAAATGTTAGCTTATCGCATTTGAATGTACATGTTCAAATTAAGTAAGTTCAAATGGCTTTATTATTATTTTTTTTATATCAGCGTACATAAGTAGCTCTCAGTTCCAAAAAACGTTGGTGACCTCTGATATCGACTTTCTGCCCAAATGAAAAGAACAAACCCATTTAGTAAGAAACAAAGTAAACACACTTTGGTATTTGCTTGAGTGGGCCACATCTGGCCTCTGGACCCTGACTTGTGCTGAATGAAGTCCAGTATTTGTATTGTTTTGAAAAAGTTCAAGAGAACACTCTGGGCAGTAATTTTTATTACGAGCTGATTAAATAGCCTCGCCCGACCCGACCCGACGAAAGGGCTTCTGGATATGTCACGATGACATCAGGTGGCCTAACTAACTCGCCTCTTTGCTCCGAGCGAACTGCTACAACGTTCTACATTTGAGACTAGCTACTAATAAATCTACTTGGATAATGTGGTCGTCGGGGTCGTTGAGCTGAAAAACGGAAAAGGTCAAGCGGGGAGCATTTCTTGTGCGTCGCGGCTAAACTGCTAGCCGAGATGCTAAGTTAGCTTATCTTAGCTCACTCACCATGTAGACCACGTTCAAGGAGCAAAGCGCGTTTTTGGAACACGTGAAACCACCGCACACCATCGCGGCTGCCGACTGAAGGCCAAATCGAACAAGAAACCGAGGTTGAGCTTTCGACTCGTCTGTTTTTCTGACGTGAGGGAGGCGTGACGTCAACACATGACCATTTGCAAACTTCCTCTTCCTGTTTCGGTACAACGCACTTTTCTTCTTCTTCTTCTTCGTCTTCTTCTTTTTCTCCTTGTTGGCGGGTGGCATCACACGTTCAAAATGCATTACCGCCACCTACTGTGCCGGAGTGTGGTTCAGCGTACGTCCATACATACAGTGTGTACAGTACTAGGGGTAAAGAAATAAAGAAATACTCGATTCGCTTTATCAATCCTGTTTCGTTTAAAAACTGAACCATCCATCTTCTGAGCCGCTTCTCCTCACTAGGGTCGCGGGCGTGCTGGAGCCTATCCCAGCTGTCATCAGGCAGGAGGCGGGGTACACCCTGAACTGGTTGCCAGCCAATCGCAGGGCACATAGAAACAAACAACCATTCGCACTCACAGTCATGCCTACGGACAATTTAGAGTCTCCAATTCATGCATGTTTTTGGGATGTGGGAGGAAACCCACGCAGGCACGGGGAGAACATGCAAACTCCACGCAGGTGGGGCCGGGGATTGAACCCAGGTCTTCAGAACTGTGAGGCTGACGCTCTAACCAGTCGTCCACCGTGCCGCAAAAACTGAACCAAAGACGGTCAATTATGTGTTCAAAAGTGGAACTATGAGTCGAATCTATTCCAAATCTCAGACAAACTAAGACATTGCACCACAAGGTGGTGCTTAGAGGTCACAGTTGGAAAATTATGTCACGTTTGAGATTACAGCAAATGCCACGTGACCAGAGAGAGCCAATCACAAGTGTCGACTTTAGACAGAAGAAGTAATATGGAATAAATAAATAAAATAAAAGTTTTTGGATGATTTAAAAAAAAAAATGTAACTAAACTGTAATCATGTACAGAGCAACTGTAATTCATAGACGCATTTTCTCCCAGTAATGACGAACTGATTAATCAAAGATTGATTCATTTCCATCCGACAGATCTTTTAAAGACCATTCCAGATGATAGAAGTTTCTTGTGACAAATGTAAAGAAAGTTGTGAATCTTGCAGCAATTTCTGGCTTCTTCAACTTCTTCATTCAAAGGCAGTGGGACTCGAGATTTTAGGTGTGACCTTTTGCGTAAAGCGGTTTCAAACTCCCATAACTTTCTTCGTCTTTATCCTATTTTCTAAAGGTTCCAAACGCACACAGAAACAGACATCTTATAACGATGAACTGATTAACCTTTTGTCATTATAGAAAGCCAAGGGCCCAGGTTTACAAAATAATGGTCAAGAGCCAATTTGTGGTCTAATTTGGCACTCAAACATGTATAGAAAAAAAAATACGGGTAGAGAATGAACAAGCACTATAATCCAATTGTTAAAATGAAAATATGAACCATCCTGGCGGGTTCGAGTAACACCAACGGCGGGCCCCAAAAGCCAGGTGCAAGGCTTCCGAATAGGGTTTCTAGCAAGGGTTCAGGTTTCAAATTGGAGTTTCTAGCCTCGGTTAGGGTTTGTAGTTAGGGTTTAAAATCATGGTTTCAGGACAAGGTTAGGGATTGAAACCAGGTTAAAGGTTTTAAATGAGGTTTTCCAGACAAGTGTTTTCAATTATGATTTAAGTATGGATTAAATCCAGGATTAGGGTTCCAAAGTAGGGTTTCAAGCTCAAGTGTTAGGGATTCAAAGTAAGATTTAAAGACAGGTTTAGGATTTCCAAAGGATACTGAGTGCCAAGTGGCTAAATGTGGATTTAGGACTCGCTGAACCGAAGTCGTGACTTGATCGGACGGACTTGATTTTTGCCATAGTAACTTGGGAACAAGGTTTAGGAGGGTCGTCGGCACTGTTGCCACCGTTACCTTGCAAAAGTAACTTACATAGGACACTCCTGTCAGTCTGTATGCAAAATGGTGTCATTTCACTCGCGTGTGTCCGCAGACGCACACACACCCCGGGGACTTTTTCGCTGGGCGTCGGGCCACTCACTTATTGCGACAAATAACTCATGAATATGCAAATTGATTGTGTATAATTGACATAGTCAATCCCACCACACGTCAGTTGTACAGCCGGGTTCACGACCCTTGTCTTGCATGCTTCTTCTCCTGACCTTGTCCTGTCCTATCTTGTCCTGTCCTTCCCTCACAGGGTGGAGCACTACAGACACATGCAACACTCATATCGAAGGCTTCTTTGTTGTAGATGTGTAATGATTGACTTTTCTCATCCTGCTTACAATTAGCGTTTTGTCTTTCGTCTTCGTTTCTCTCTCCCCTCTAGAAACTTGTGACACAGTAAAACTGTTCCGGCATGAAAGGAATACAGATCCTCCATTCTGCTTGACCTAACAGCCAAACAGGACAAACAAAAAAAAGTAACTTTGTTACTTTACTGATTACTTGATTTCAAAAGTAACTAAGTTAGAAAAAAAGTTGCTTTTTAGTTACTTTCAGCAGCTGCCAAGTGGCAGGAATATCACTTATCCACAGTACAAAAAAAAGGATTATCTTAACTGTACCCATGACTTGGTAATGTACGCCACACGAGTTCCATCAACATGAAGCAATAACTTAATCCGTGTAGTTGAAGCCACATTAAATCAGCAACTTAGTGCAGACTTGACATGACAACACAGTACAGTAAGTCACTAAAGGTAAACAAGCACACCATTCTCAGTACAGTGCTCTAAAGCAGGGGTGTCAAACTCCTTTTTGTTCATGGGCCACATTCACTCCACTTCGATCTCAAGTGGGCCGGACCAGAATATTTGTGGCCTTATATACAATAAATAACGACATTTTTTGGGCGCACGTAATTACAACTGCATTTTGGTAAATACATTTATTGATTATTATTAGACTTTACGCCGATCTGATCGGTAGCGGCCGATAAATAGCATTTTATGCTGATCGGCTTTCATGTCATAATTTGACGATCCGATCAATGACGTCATCGACCGGTTCCGCACGAGACATTTAACGCCGCGTCGCCGTCGCGTATGAATCCAAAAGCTAGTTTGTTTTTAGCCTTATCGCGTGTCTTGTGGCGCAGTACTGTAACTATCTGACGGCCAATAAAGTTTTTTTCAATCTTGGCGGTGAAAAAACACGTCAACGGTGTGGGACTATTTTGCGGGGTCTCACGCAAATTTTCAGTCTGTGCACAACTGAAGTACGTGGTGGAGAACGTCATCTAAATGCTTCAAAACAACAACTTTGATCGGGCACCTGAAGAATGTACACGAGGAGGAGCGTGCCGCGTTCAAGCGAGGCAGCGTGAAAAAAAAAAAGCCAAAGGGACGCAAACTCTGGACAACACCCGTCCATATAGACGGGACAGTGAGAAACTTAGCGTAAGCATGTCATTAACGGTATTTGTTAAAGTAATTTAAATGCAATAAGTTAGCACCCATTATTTCTGCCATGTTGTAATGTTGATCTGACCTAAACTTATGTCCTTGAATGCCCCCCAGAGGTCATTGATGTTTTAACTTTTGTCTAAAATGCTACAGAATCATTTTGAGTTCGGATGGGCGACCCTAGTGAGGACAAGCGGTACAGAAAATGGATGGATGGATGGATACAGTACTCAGTGTACAGTACACAAGTAAATCCAATAAATGAACAGGTCACGTAGATGGACACATTGCTCCATCTTGTGATCAGATCGGTTATCGGTTTTGTAAACTTGCTGATTGGTCCCAAAAATCCTGATCGTGTGAAGCCTAATTTTTCCTCTTCTTATTATTACATTTTGTTTCAAATCATATGAGCAATCTCAAATATCATAACAAAAACTAGTCCAATTTCAACAGCATTATGAATCAGTGTTTTCATTCACATATGCAATTTACAGATCACAGCAGATCCATAAACTGTATCTGTACCTTTTCACTTGTTTAGAAATCATTTTAAATTGGTGACATCCATTTTCACATCCATCTGGCAATCATGAAAGGCTCAACTGACTCATCACACGAAAGTGGGAATTTTAAGGAATGAAATTGCAGTTATCCCCCTGCCTTGTAAATGTACACAGGCAGAACTTTAAAAAAAGAATTAAGACAAAGTTCATGTATTAGCTGTTTCTATGAAGGACATACTTATCCACACAAGAGAAACTTAAATTAGCTGCTTGTTTAATAGTCACCCAGTAACTTGCCATTAAAACACAATGAATCTACTGTATATAAGGTTAGCATTAGTCAGCAACCCCTCTCCTACTATTAGCAAGCATCAAATTAGCTTGTAGCCAACATTTCCTGTCAGGGGGTCGTCACCACAGCGGGTCACTCACATGATTGCTTTGTCTGACGTATCCCAACCCTTTGTAGCCGGGATTTACGAAACACATGCCGTGGCGTGTCACGTAGGGTTTTTTTTGAAGGCCAAAACATGGAGGACCCAAGTGCAGGGAAACAAGGCACAAGTCTCAAAAATGATATGAAATTCCAAAGCAAAGGCAAACAAGGATCATGGAAAACGCAAACTAAACAAAGTCCCAAAACTGATAATCAAAGCAACAAAGAATCACTTCGACAAACCTTTTGACTGGAAACAAGACAGGTGGCTTTGACACGTGACACAGACCGACGACAATGACACCGGACAATAACAATGAACCGACGACAAGTGAAAGAAACCAAGGAACTAAATACAAACAGATGGACGCGACAACGAGGAACGCCTGGACAAGACACGAGCGGCCGGAGGGAGCCCATTGGTCGACACAAGGTAGAAGGTTGACGAGAACGGGCGGACGCAATAATTAAATGAGCGCACGAGACATGAAAAACAGGAAAACGTGAAACAAAACCAAACGACCCAAACCATGACAGCGAGAAGCACGGACTTACGTGACACGAGGAAGTTGAAAGCTCTCACTTTTCTTTGTAAATACTAAATAATATTAAGTATTGGAAGTCCTTCAGTGAGACGGTCCTTAACCTCCATCACCGCGCACTTAACATGCCAGTAAAACTGTATTTTTTTTAAAATGTGTAAATAAAAAAGTTGTCATGAGCGGTGCCCTGCAGTCCTTTTTGTTGGAGCCCGGTGGCGCTTCGCGCTCCCCTCGCCCTCTCTCCGTCTCTCTCTTCACCGGAATCAGTACCACCTCGGCCGCGCACCTGCACCGAAGCCTGCCAGATGCCGGAGTATTCGTGGGCATCTGAAATGAGCGATCAACATCAACTCCGTCCTCAAAAAGGCCCAGCAGAGGATGTACTTCCCGCGGCTTCTGAGGAAGCACGGCCTGCTCAGGCAGTTCTACACGGCGGTCATCGAATCGGTCCTGTGTTCTTGCATCGCAGTCGGGTTTGGTGCTGCCACAGAAAAGGACAAACTCCGACTGCAACGGACAATCAAAACTGCTGAAAGGATTGTCGGTACCCCCCTTACCCACCCTTGAGGACTTGCACACTGCCAGAACTAAGACAAGAGGGTGCAAAATCCTCTTGGACTCTTTTCTTTGTGCCGCCGGAGCTCACGGGGAAGAAAGCGGTCCGATGGGCCCGACCGAGCGAGCCGGCGTGTCGTCGCTCGTGTTTGCGCCATGTGCGGCGACCATGATTGGGATGTGGGAGGAAAAAGCGGAGTGCCTGGAGAAAACCCACGCAGGCACGAGGAGAACCTACGAACACCACACAGACGAGGCCGGATTTGAACACGGGTCCTCAGAACGGTGAGGCAGATGTGCTAACCTGTCGTACACCGTTCCACTGATTAACATACATTTAAAAACAATTGCTTAAGTGTACCACCACCATATAAAAGTATCGTTTATGATTATTCACACAATTCAGCAATTTACTCGCAAAACAAACCAATTTACCTATTTCAAATCACAGTCCCAAACAGAACATGGATTAATCATCGCTCCTGCAATTATTGAACTTTCTTTTAATGATACTTTGTTTTCCTTTATAATCCTCTCGAGGAGTCTGGGCTTTTTAACTTTACCCATGCAGTACCCTGAAATGGCTAAACTACAAACACGGTTTAGACGGACGGACGGACGGATAGATAGGCAGATAGATAGATACCTTTGCACATGCCTCTGTAATAATGAGTGAAATGAAAGCAAGAGACAAAGTAAGCAGGCAATCTTTGCAGTTAGCGGTATAGTAACTCCCTCGCCCCCCTCCTCCTCCCCACACACACGCACGCAATTGTAATTTTGAGACGATCATACGTGATGTCACTCGGGGAAACAACTTGTGGTTTTATTCCCTTGACAAATGGAGCAGCATTGCTAATGATAATGTCGTGTGCAAAAAGAAAAGCTATAGATGATATGATAGGAGTTTACCGCCTTAGTGGACTTTACAAGGTGGGTAACAGGCTAGCTAGCTTGCTCACTAGCAGTCCAGATGAGTTGAAGGCTCATGCAAAAACAGGCGACTTTCAACCATTAAGTGCAACAATTCGGTCGCAGTCTCGAGCCCAGACGTACAGGTGGAGCAAATATCTTGCGGCTATTTGATGAGAAAGGAAGTGAAGATTGCGCTGCGCGAGATTCCCGCTTTCAACCGCAGCGCCCTCGCAAGGCGTCATAGTGAAAAAAGGAAGTGAATTCAGTTGAGCGCAAAGCTGCAGGAAGGTTTCAAGCACGCTGACTTTTGGGGCCCGCGCGGAGACGAGGGCCTCTTTCCTTTGTGCCGCCGGAGCTCACGCGGAAGAAAGCGGTCCGATGGGCCCGAGCGAGCCGGCGCGTCATCGCTTGTGTTTGCGCCACGTGCGGCGACCATGAGCGGCAAAAGCAACTCGCCAAACTCCGCCGTGATCAAAGCGGAGGTCAGGAGGTTTGAATCGCTCTACGATGCCTTCGGCAGACTCTCTAAGCAGCTGGGAAGGGTCGCGGATCCGCAGCTGCGCTCAGGCCTGAAAGTCTACCTCCGCAGTATAGAAGGTAAGCCGCTCTTGCGTACGCTGTGATCTTTGATTTGTTTGCGAGTAACATGCGTGACCGTCTGCGGTCACAGAAACCATCGATATGCCGCAAAAACGCATCTGGAGCAGTCCGCGATCAATATTGCTATCAAAAACCTTTCTTTAACCAGGAAAACAAAAACAGAAACACAATTGAGAGCGAAATCTCATTTTCCAGGGTGGTTTGGCCAAGAAGGCGGAGCACAATTCATGTCATAACAATACAGTCAGCGTATCCATAGAAGAACAAACAGAAAACTATTTGCAATTTGAAATTTCTTGTGCAAATTCAAAAGCCATGTTTTCATTTGTGCAACTTACAAATCAAAGTGGATCTTTATATGCGCCGTTTATAAAACTTCTTGTTCAGAGCTAGAACTCATTTGAAATTGACATACATTTCCGCATCCAACTGGAATTCTGGAACAACATACAAACAACAGTGGGAACCTTTCAGAAAATTGGGGCAAATATGTACATAAAGATGTGTGGCAATGCATTAAAAACACATAAAAGTTGTTCCACCAAAGCAACCTCTTGTGACTTGAAGCCGTTTAACCCTAACAGACGTTTTGCAATATTCAGTGTCTAAATATATTTCCGCATTTGTGCAAAGTTGGTCCAGCGGCATTTGATATGAAGGAGGTTTGCTTTGCCTTCTTCACAAGTGCACCAAGATCAGGCGTCAAATCCTGAGTAGCAAACAACTTCAGAAGCTCGTCGAAGTGGTAAGCGGTCATTGAAGCGGTTGTCACTGCGCCCTCCAGTGGACAACGTTAGCAACGACAGTTACTTCTATTGTTAATGAGTTCTCTTTCCCCACGGTTGTGTATGTTTGACACGCTGGTTCAAAGGTCAACTGTTGAAAATCTCCATGGTGCCCATGGTGAATAATGCATACTACGCTTTCGACTGTACGAGACGTGCGCACATGACAGCAGAGGAGATGGATATCGTATCGTTTTCTGCATTTCCTGTGTCAGCCGTGGTTTTTATCCGCGCGGATTTTCATTTTTTTGATTCCTCAATCCACATAGCAGTTGGGCCGCATATAGCACAGTGGCATTTACGTTTGAATGGGCCGACGGACGCGGCGACTGACGGAAACGTGCCAGAGCAGCCGGAGAACAGTCGCGTGCGGCCTACTTCCTGTCTGCCTGTGCGCAGCTGCCCTCAAAGCCACTTCCTTTCACATGAGCACGCCCTTTTCCTGATGAGTTGTACCTCGTTTCCTCACATGCTTCACTTCTCATCGCCTCTTGTTAATGTGATACAAGGCCCCGCGAGCAATTCTGGGATTTGTGGCATCCAGCGATGTAAATCGACATCTGAAAGTGTCAGCAAAACACGAAAGGAGGGGCTAAATTGTCTTAGAATACCGTGATTGAAGTCGAGAACAAAATAGTCCGCGATTAATTGATTTTTAGAATCAGAATCACCTTTATTAGCTTTCATGTTACAAGACACGCAAGGAATTTGTCTCTGGTAGTTGGAGCCACTGTACTATGGCAACAAACAGGCAAAATGTACATTTAGGACATAATAACGCAAGTGTGGAAAGTCAGAGCAATGAAAGTGTGCCACTAGGATGGTGATGCTGATATAATGGCAAATGTGGAAATGATGCAGACTCCTCAAGCAATTTCGAGCAATTTCAAGTGACTGACATTGAGTGCAATGATGTGGTACAGTGACGATTGTGCAAATGGTGCGGAGAGTTCTCGAACACGCGAGTGGCCGCTCGTAATTAACAACAGTCAGCAAACACGGCAGCGTGATAAAACAGTGAGTGTAGAAGTGTCCCCACAGAGATGAAATTGGAAGTTAACTGTTTAAGAAGTTAATGGCAAGAGGGAAGAAGCTGTTGGAATGCCTGCTTGTTTTAGCTTGCATTGATTGCCAGCGCCTCCCCGAGGGAAGGAGCCGGAAGAGGTGGATCTTTGCAGTTAGCGGTATCGTAACTATAACTATTATGCGGAGGCTCCAGGTGGCGTGCCAATAATGAACTGTCCGTTGCGCTCGGATTTTGTCCTTTTTTGCGGCAGCACCGAACCAGACTGTGACGAATGAACACAGGACCGATGCGATGACCGCTGTGTAGAACTGGCTCAACAGCTCTGGTGGCAGGCCGCGCTCCCTCAGGAGCCGCAGGACGGACATGCTCTGCTGGGCCTTTTCCAGGAGGGAGTCGATGTCGGTCTCCCGCTTCAGGGCCTGAGAGATTGGAGTTTCCCATCAACTCAAAGGTCCCGACGGCTCACGCAGGGCAGGCCTCGACTTCAACGTTTCGGCTGGCCTGACCTCAGTAAAAGAACGCCGGCAGTTAATAGAGAGAGAGATCACAATTGTCGAGTTCTTTGCACTTCGTGAGCGTTGCGCGACTGACCTCCGGTCAAGCAGAACAACGGACACGAACCGTCTTTGACAGCTCGCTGTATTGACGACGGGGATTTTCAAAGGAAAAGTCGCTGCTTGCAGCCTAATGTTATTGCCTTCCATGCATTAACTGTATTTGCAATTCATGATTGCACTTTGTAATAGCATATTTAATGAGTGAGCCCTCGCTAAAGTAGAATTTTTCATTTATTCTTATTTTCCGATTCATTTTGCACTGAAAACTGTTACATATTCTTTGTTGAAAAGTAGTGCAATTAAAATAGGCGTAGGGTTTTTTCCTAACATGACGAATAATCATGATTAATAATTGTGATTACAATATTGATCAAAATAATTGTGATGATTATTTTGGCCATTATCGTGCAGTTCTACATGTTTGCGTCATTTAAGACTGAATTATTGTATTCGGCGTGAATATGTGTGAATGGTGTCGGTCTCTCTGTGCCCTAAGCTTAGCTGATGACCATTCCGGGGCCACCCTGCCAAAGTCAACTCGGTTTGCCTCCAGCTCACCGGAATGACAACAAGCGCAACAGACCTTCTCATCGTGTTTGTAAACAATCGGGACAAGGATACTTCCGTTTGGATTGAAAACGTTGAGAAAAACTATTTGGGGTTGTGCCGCCGGATACCCCAACCCAAAAGATTTGGTTCTCAGAATCAGAATCATCTTTATTTTGCCAAGTATGTCCAAAAAACACACAAGGAATTTGTCTCCGGTAGTTGGAGCCGCTCGAGTACAACAGACAGTCAATTGACAGAAAGACATTGACAAAAAAAAACAGTCACTGAGCAATATAGTGTTGCCGGTAATGCCGGTACAATTTTGTTTATTTATTTTTTGACGGCGGCACGGTGGAAGACTGGTTAGAGCGTCTGCCTCACAGTTCTGAGGACCCGGGTTCAATCCCCGGCCCCGCCTGTGTGGAGTTTGCATGTTTATCCCCGTGCCCGCGTGGGTTTTCTGCGGGCACTCCGCTTTCCTCCCACAACCCAAAAACATGCGTGCTAGGTTAATTGACAACTCTAAATTGCCCATAGGTGCGAATCACCCAGCATGACCGACGCTTTTGGCCACTGTTGATTTAACAGCACGCGTGTTTCTCTTCCAAATTCCTGTCATGCTGCTAGGTTTCTGAATGGAATATTGCGGCGCACGACGACACGGACGCGTCTCCAACAATTGTGCGGCCGGCGGCCTCCTTGAAATGTCGCGTCGGTCCCCTTGAGCCAAAGGCAGTCGTTGGCTTTTTCGTGTTCCGTCTGAGTTGCTCTCGTCGGGAGCTCGGGAGGAGCACGCGGCCGTAGCAGCCGGACGCTCTGATTGTGTATTACGGGACGTTGCGCATATCCCCTGATATCACATCAAAAGATTTTCGTGAGAGTAATTATTGACAATGAAATTTTGCGCAGCGGACATGTTGTTGTTGTAACAGCTGCTTTTATCGAGTGACTACTGACTAAAAATATGTCTCACTGTTGTTTTTCAATGAACCACATTTGTAACGTCGTGTGTTGTCGTTTTATAAATACAACAAGGCCTCGTGAGATGATTATATTGATGTAGTGGATGGGCAACAATTGCACATGTTTGATTCAGAAGCCCGCGAACGATAGAGTAAAGATGACTTTCGATGCTTGACACCTGAAATGGTACTAAACCCTTTTTTAAACGCTGCTATTTTCGGGAGATTGGCTCCACAATGTAACGGATCCTTCCTCAGCCTGTGCCACGCCCCTCCGCCGGTCTATTTTTGGCACGATCCAGCTATCACACAGGCAGACGCATACACGGTTGTAAAAGTGCCACACAGACACAATCGTTAAATCGAGATCTGCGATTGGTCAGAAATGGACGACAAGGAAGCGTAGGTCTATGTAGCCCATATTGCACTTTACAAGTCAAATCACACACAAATATCTGAGTAAGTGTGCAGTGACAGATAGTCACTGATCTATTGATGTCCGAAATGTTCCCATCCTCCTGCTGAGACCAGAACTTTCCCACTTCTGCTAATGAGCACATGCCGTAGCAGGTACTAAGGCCATAGATCAATACACGCACATGAGAGCTCTTTGGCCCACATCTACGACCTAGCACACACACATACGGAAGCGTTGTGAGATCCAGGCAGCGAATGTAGCAACAGAGGAGGAAGGACACGAAGATGATGATTGTGCCACCAGCGCCAGGAAGATTGTAACACCTTAGCAACAAACAAGCCAAGCCTCCCACTGAGGAGGAGCTGCGCCGAGCCACACATACACACACACACACACCAGTGCCGGTGGGGGAGGGGGGGGCGAAGGGAGTGGTGGCCCGAGGCATCCACCTGCAGGGGGGCATCCAAACGGGTTTTGTTGGGCATCAAAATGCTCTAAATCCTGCCCCCGTCTTCGAATGAATTTCGTGGGTAAAATATTTAATTGGAGGACAGACAATGCCTACCAACCCCCCTGCCTGCCTTCAGCGAGTAGTTTTCAGGGGGCATCACAAAAGGGTTGTGTGCCCGGGCATCTGCCACTGACACACAAACACGCACACACGACAGACAACTGAGGACAGATGGACGATCATGGTCAAATTATTTCTGGAAACAAAAAAAACCCAGCTTGAGTGCCCCCTTTCCCCCCTCCATTCTTAGTTCACAGTCTCCCCCCCCCCCCCCCCAGCCCTCTTTCCCAGTGATATTTTCCAGCATCTCCCCTCTTTCAGCGGCTCCAACACTGCTGCTCTACCGCCAGCCGCCGCACCCCGTAGACACCCCGCCCCCGCCTCGGTGGTACGCTGGGAGGAAGATGGAGGGGAGGAGGGAATAGGAAGGCGGGATGAGCAATCGTGAGCAGAAAGTAGGAGCAGGATCCCGCGGCTCGCAACGAGGAGATTCTTAGCAGCGCGCTTGAGAGACGGGCTCCGAGGGCGTAACGTGCCGCCGACTCGTCGGACCTGTGCGACGGCGTCTCTCGTCGTCGTAAGCCGCGACTCGCCTCCTACGTGTTGTCCCGCTCAACGCCTCTTGCGGAGATGAGGAGAGGGGCGTGATGGCCGAACGTCAAACCCCGACTCCTTCGTACGCCCCGCATATCTGCCGGGGATTTCTTTCAGCGTCTCGTCCCGATCCGCCGCGGCTCTCGTCAATGTCCTTCCTGCAGCGCCTGCCCGTGGAATAGACGCTTCTGTCGACACGCAAGTGAGGCTTGAGGAATGACAAGGGGAGCTCGTGATCCGGATCCCTGGCTGCTCTGAGGTGACCCCGCTGAATATTTCAAGACTTCACTTTATAGCTGCCGCCGATCCCGTGTTTGATCATGGATGCGATGCGGGGCAATTGCTGTCGTGAAGCGGATCTTTTTTTACACAAGAAGAGCCGGGGGGACGAGCGAGGCGTAAGATGCAGTGTGCTACATATAAGGTCAATGGAAGCCCGACAGGAATGAAGCATTGCGACCATTTATGAAGATTTATCAGCCCCGGGAGCCGTACGCATATGCGTTTTCCAGGAACAAAAGAGTTTCAGTGACTGGTGTGCTAAACCAATTGAATGTGCAGATTCTCTGTGACTTCAATTAAGACCCCAAACAAAGGAAAAGGCAGATTTGGGGGATGGATGAACCCAACAGTTCCTCTGCTGACGTAAGGAGAAACTTCATCTCCTTCCGTGCAAGTTTTTTGTCTCAGTCGGATTCTTCCGCATCCCAACACGCTGATAAACTGTCACTAGTTCACTTCCCTGTTTCCGTTTTCATACATCTACCTTGTGTCAACTGAAGCCTGACCCCATGAGCGAAGGCGGCGCCCTGCAGCAACGCACCACCTACCTCATCTCCCTAACCTTGGTCAAGGTAGAGGCAGTGGAGGAGAATGGAGGGGAGGTCCAGAGCAGCACCCCGGGCAGGGAGGCCACGGCGAGATCGAGGTCCCAGTCAGAGGAGAGCCGGGCAGAAAAGGCCGGGGTCAAGGTGGAGACTGAAGCACAGAGTGGACCTGGAGAAACCCAGGCCCGACCACTGGGGACCGATGCTCCTGTTTTCATGGTCCAAGATGAAGGCATGAAACCGCAGAGCACCTTGACAGATGAACCCGCCTGCGCTGTTGATGCCCCCAGAACTAGCAGTGAGAAAGGACTGTGCAAACCTTCTATCCCTTTACAGCCAGAGAGCGCAGACACAGACTTAACTCCAGCAGAGAAAATACATCGCACCCCTGAAGCAAAGCAATCCCGGCCTCCCTTTTACACCAGTACACCCCCGACAGAGGTGGGCGAACCCGCCCGTACCCCGACCAGAACCAGCCTGCCTATTCGCCCTGTAGGCCAGAGGCCGATGAGTCTGCTCAAATCTCACAGCAGCGTGGCCCCTCGCGGCCGCGACTGCAGGGAGGGTCGGGAGCGGAGCCCTACCTCAGCCCAGAGTCTCGATCGCAAGGACTGCCGAACGACCACGCGCTCTCCGGGCCCTTGCCGGGCCTCGTGGGCCGAGGCCGGCGGGACCGAAGCGTGGCGGGACCTGCGGGATGAGGTCCGAGCTGGGACGGAGCTGGAGATTGGAGGCAGGGTGGCCGCGATGCTCAGAGACATGCCTCGCAAGGATAGACTGAAGTCGGGTTCGACCTCCCTACCCGCACAGGCTACCCAAGCGAGCAAACCTCCACGCAAGGGGAAGAGTCGCACGCTGGACAACAGCGACCTGAACAGCCTCTCTGAAGACTTGGTGCGGAGCGGCGAGGCCCAGCAGGGCCAGCGCGGCGCCTCAAAAGATAGGAAGATGCTGAAATTCATCAGCGGCATTTTCACCAAGAGCAATTCAAGTGTGGCGGGGTCGTCGACATCGGCCGCTCCCGTCTTCATTCAGAGGGATTCCAGTGAGGAGGAAGGTGGGTGGTCACAAACACACGCTGCCGCTGTCTCCACCTTTAAGGATAGGGCAAACATTTGTCTCGATAGCAAAGGCCCTCAGGCAGCTGTTTATTAGGGTGCGGTTGGTGGGTCTGCACTACTTTCAATGTGCTTTTTTGTTTTTTTTTTATGCTATGTGTCCTGAAACGTGCTCTTGACCATGTTCTCCTTCAAACTGATGACAGATGAACTTCTCTTCATCTAATTCCCCTCTGAGCGTGAGCTGATTTCACGCCGCGGGAGGGATAATCTGCACGACCGTTCCCAGCGTTCCCAGCATAGCTCTAAATCATACAATCAATCCGGGGGTGGGGGTCGCCGGTGGCACAGACGGGTCACATTGCTTGCGGTGATTTTTAGCTCATAAAGCTCGAAACGGTCGCATAGACGGAAGGCACGAGGAGATAGACCCCACCCGCGTCAAAAAGGGAATTAACCGACAAAAAGCTTTCTTCCGTAGTCCACCACTTCACGTGCTCGGAATACATTTGCCACCCTCCGTTCGTTTATTTGTCAGTGCTATCTGAACGTTGAGATTGCTTTCACAACTGTGTTTGTGTGTGTGTTCATTCACTCATTGTATATTCACACGGTCACACAGGCACATTGTCGATTCACTCAAGTAGTCAGACTACACGCACGCACACACACACACACACAAACACACACCTTCACCCAGGGCAGGAGGAAATGTTGCCATGGCAACCGGCAGAACGACCGCTGCTGCTACAGAGGCAGAGTGTGATGAAACAGAATGGAGGAGGAGGTGTTTGTGTGTGTGCATACGTGCATGTGTGAGACAGGTTTTGTCAGAAAATCCCTCCCCAAAAGAATGAAATGGAACGATTTGCGGTGTTCGACGTGGCCTGGCAGCTACCCGTGGGTGTTAAGTGGATCCGGTTTGGGGCACGGAGCGCGGATAATTGGCTTTCTGTGGAAATCTAGGCAGCGGAGCAGCTGAAGAATGACAATGTCTCATCAGAAATATAAAGATGAAGCCCAAGTCCATGAATATGTTTTCTCTCATGGGAAGCAGCAAAATATTGGTGCCTGGAGCACTGTGGCCGCCGGTAGTCCTGTTTTTCTGGAAAGGTTCTTGCTCTTTTGCATCTCTGAGAAGGACAGAAACAATGTGGAAAAACAAAAAAGCACTTTTTACGTGCTCACATGGGGCACACTTCCTAGCAAGAAGGCCCAAGGTTTGGCTGTGGTCTTTTTGTGTGTTTTTTGCATTTCTTCTCTCCGTGGCATACCCCGCAGCCCAAAAACACGTTAGCTTCGTGGACGACTAAATGGTGCCTTGATGTGATTGGGTGTCTGTCTTGATGTGTCATTCCTGTGCCTGACTGACAGGTGCGTACGCCCGCCACAATCTCACCCTTAATCTCCCGGGATCAACTGCAGCTTCTCCGTCAGTTAGCGATGTACCGAAATGTTTCGGCCGAAAATGACCCCAAAGTGCCTTTTCGGTTTCAGACCCAAAGACCCTTTTCACCGAAATAACACGTCACTTGCGCAGCATGTCACACATTGAACACACTGACGGACGGGACACACGAGTGTGTACACGTCAGAGTAAAGACTCCTTTACTATTAACAAGCAATGCTCTGTAGAGCTTTGCTGACTTTTCACTTGAATTTATTACTTTATTACACAGTTTAACAAGTTTGACATAGTGCCGTACGTCGTGCCGCCAATCAACCATAAATGTGAAATAAGCATAAATGTTAACTAACACATGCATTCGACAAACCACTGGTAACATAAATACACATTAATAACCAAGATGAATGTCTTTTTTACTGTAATAATTCAAATTTGCATGTTGGAATGAATTATGGGAACCGCATAGCTTTTCTGTCATTGTGCTAGCGGCTACTAGCCCAAACGGAGTGTCGCCCAACCTCGCTGCTTTCCGCCGACCTGATCGGCCGATAATTTGAATTTTATGCTGATCGGCTTTCATGTCATAATTCTGTTCGGGCAGCTGAAGAATGTACACGTGGAGGAGCGTGCCGTGTTCAAGCAACGCAGCGGGGGGGAGGAAAAGCCAAACGGACGCAAACTCTGGACAACACCCGTCCATATAGCCGACAGTGAGAAAGTTAGCGTAAGCATGTCATTAACGGTATTTGATAAAGTAATTGAATTGCAATAAAGTCATTTAATTACAGCAAATTAGCACCCATTATTTCTGTCCTGTTGTAATGTTGATCTGACCTAAACTTATGCCCTTGAATGCCCCCTAGAGGGCATTGATGTTGTCACTTTTCTCTAAAATGCTACAGAATCATTTTCAACTGCAAGTCATGTAAATGGACACATTGCTCCATCTTGTGATCGGATCGGTGATCGGTTATGTTTTTTTTAAACTTGCTGATCGGCCCCAAACATCCTGATCGCGTAAAGCCTACTTGTTACACGCTGTTTTGAGGCAGCCGCCCCCAAGCTACAGCTAACGCGGCTAAATTCGATGCCAAGCTGCGAGGGGAAAGAACGTCCACCTTGCGTCCGTTGCCAGCGCAGCATAAAAGTCACTAATCGTCACCTCCTTGACGGCCAAGAAACGACACTTTTAGACAAGTATCGTTATAACCAAGGACAGGCGGAGGAGAAGACAAGAGACAAACGGGAACACCATGCTAATCGCTAAGCTATCAGATGAAGCAAAATAAGTGATTGGCTGGCACAGTACACTTGTCCCATTGGTGTGGCTGAAAACACATTTATAGCAGAGATTGGCCAACTTTGAAAAGCAGGCAAATGAGTACGCGTCTACAGAGGAAAGTACTGCGATACACGATAACGCTAGGCAGCCAGAACAGGCCATCACCGCTTCTACGCCACTTGAGAAAATGGACCAAGAACTTAAAAGTACATTCATATGATAACGTATAATATAAGAGTTAGTTTCTAGTTTCCCGAAAACAGAGCCGCAGAGACAGAAAGGTCACGTCAGGGCCGCACGTGCTGCGATCGAGCGCTCACCGCAGCTGTCGCGACGGCCGCCCTTTGACGCACACCGTGAATATGAGGAAGTCTTTTCGCGTCGCTGCCTCGCTGACCCTTTTTGACCCTGTCTGTCTGTAGTAAACATCGCCAACAGCCAGGAATGGAGCCTGAGCAGATCCATCCCGGAGCTGAGACTGGTGAGGCTTCCGCCGCGACAGTGGCGCCGAGCACGCTGCTCCGGCAAAAAAAGTTAAACCATCCCAAGTCAAAATGCTACTTGGCCTTGTGTGAAATGAAAGGCACCGTCACAACTCACACGACTGCGACATCACAAGTTCTCGAGCTGGGTTTGCAAAATAATTGGAAAGAAATATTATTTGGAATCTCCCTAAACTCATTTTTCTACAGACTCGTACTAACGCAATGTATGGATTGCGGGACACGTGTTAACCCTGACAGGAAACAACTTCTCTATTTGAACCAAAACAAATTGTCACAGTTGGCAGAAGCGGGCAGGCATCGCACAAAGTCGAGCGATGGGTAAGCTCATGAATATAGACGACAAGACAAGAAGAACGAACGACAGCACGAACAGAAAACATGAAAGCAGACTGACTCAGTGCAAGCAAGAATCAGACTGGGTGACAGGGAGTAAAAAAAAAAAAACGGAAAACATTTACAAACATAATCCAAGGGGAAAATGTACTCCAACATTCTTCTGTACTGACAAAAAAAAGAAAAGAAAGAGTGTTTTGCATTGATGGATTGATGACTCTAAATTGCCCGTAGGTGTGAATGTGAGTGCCAATGGTTGTTTGGTTCTATGAGCCCTGCGATTGGCTGGCGACCAGCCCGGGTGTACCCCGCCTCTCGCCCAGAGTCGGCTACAGAAAACGGATGGATGGATGCATGGATTTGAAGAGATTGAACACTGTGATTGTGTAAAGAGCGCCACATCTTTCATTTGCTGCTTATTTCTCGCAGGGCATTCTGGGAAGTGTCAAAAGCGGCAAGTCGGCCCTGGTGACCAAATACATCACAGGCGCTTACGTTGCGCTTGAGAAACCTGATGGTAAGAGGAACGAAACTAAGCAACAACTTCAAGAATTGGAAGGAGATTTTGATTTCAGAATCAAGACTGATACACATTTTAAAAAATCAAGCTGTGAAAGTGGAATAATATGTTACGATATATGAAAACATTTTTGGAAATGTGAAACAGAGGTGCCCATTTTTCAGAGGGATTTTCTCACTGCGTAAAAAATCTAAATGCATAATAGTAAAAGTTTGTGCTAGTCAATATAACATTTCAGGCTGTACTATTAACAATATACAAAAAAGATGACACTCATCAAATATTTTTATCAAATCATCTTTTCGGTGTTTTTCCAACCTGTGCATTGTGCAAGTAAGGAAGGCAAACACCAGACTATTTTCTGAGACGATCCTATAAGATGATCCTGTGTGTTAATAGTACATTTGTCCCAATCGACAAGCTTAAATATTAAACGTGTTCAATATTTATGGCCACTCCTTTACTTATGCAAAAGTACAAAAGTACACACTTATAAGTAAAAAAGTAAAAAGTAAACTGACATTTTTCAACCTCTCCAGATGATTGGCATTCATTCTCTGGGGGCAACAATGGACAAACAAACAAAAATGAAAACAGGTAAGCTTAATGTGTGCAATTGTAAAGCTTCTTTGAGTGTAGAGACAAAGTGCTTTACAAGTCGAATGCATTATTATTATTAAATGAAAAAAACGAGCATTTATTTGTACTATTAAAATCAAGTTTTATTCAGTACAAGATAAATAGTTTAAAAAAAAAATCCAGCTATGGGGGCTGATTGAAACTAGACAAAAATGAGCAAATTATGGCTATTTTCAGTTTGCGTTTTTTACGGTTTTGCTTTGTCATTGGGAAAATAAATGTGTTGGAAGTCTAATATGTGTAATGCTCAAACGTGAAATAATTTACTGCCAGCGTACGAGACTTCAACAAGCTAGCTTTCTAAAAGACTAACGTGGTTCACCCAAAGCATTAAAGACACTTTTGAAAAAAAGAGACCAAAAATATTCTTACTTATGAAAGATTAAATCCCAGTTCGGAGTTCCCTTGTTGTGATTGTACGACGTGTGTGCGACCGTACGCAGCACAATGTGCTGGCATGGAAGGCACCGACACTTTGCCCCCATTAGCTTAGCTACATGGAATGCGCCGACGCTTTGCCCCCACTAGCTCAGCGTCGCCATAGGGCCGCGGCTCAAAGGGGAGTGTCTTATCTACAGTGTCTATGAACAAATGCGCTCGACTTCAGGTTTCCGTTTTTTTCGGCGTTCTGCTTTTTGCGTTGAGTTGTCGTTAACTTTGGAAGGTTTTAGAAGTAACGAGCTCATTTTTTAAATTGAAGGAGTATAAAGTACAGATATTTGTTTTTAAAAAGTAAGGATTAAAAGAAGAAAGTCGCCAGAAAAAGAAATACTCAAGTAAAGTACAAATACCTGAAAAATCTACTTAAGTACAAGTACTTTGTTATTGTACTTAAGTAGATTTACTTAAGTACCTTGTTACTTCCCACCTGTGTTGATTGACGACATCATCATTCTACAACACTCCCGCCTTCGGTCGTTTCAGAAACATCGGCACAACAAATCCAGTCGTGTTTGTTCTTTTCCGATCGCATTTGATCATGTGAGATTTTTGTCTTGGAGGACTGGATTGTAGATCAGTGGTGGAAGAGAATTTTGATGTGTGGTGTCCTGTGATGAGATTATTGGAGCACACCACACACAGTATGCCCAAGTTTTTTTTTTTTTTTTATCTTCTTGTGTGGTGCCTGGAACAGATAAGGCCTGGTACACACATAAGGATTCTTCAAATCTCAAAAGGTGTTTTATCTGTGAGACTCTACACATAAATATTACCATTCAGGCATTTAACAGTTACGGTCGTATTGTTTGTTGTGTGCTCCGATAATCTCGACAGGGGACACCGCACACATAGCGAGATTCTGTTCCATCGACGATCTCGAAGTCTCGTGTGAACACACGTGATTTCACAACAGCGAAGACGAGCAGACGCTTCGGTGTATGAGCCGATGTTTCCCGAATGTTTACGAGGGGACCGGATGAGGGACCGTTGTCATAAAAAAAAATAAAAATAAAAAACCCCGACTTGCTTTAGAAAATACCGCTTGCCGTCTTTTTCCCACTTTTATCGGGCGGGACATGTCAGTTTGTCTTTTGGTTGATTATTTTATTACCTTTAGATCTTTTGAAGGCCGCTTCTTTGATCGGCTACATTCACTTCCACGTCACCATTGTCGGGAGCAGTTGGCGTGCCCCAAGCACATGAAGAGTTTTGGCGCTCATTCTTTAAGATTGTCGTGCCCGACCTGTTTCGGACCCTAAAATTGGGACGAATCCACCCTTAACACACCTCAGACCTAAGGATAATCTTATAGGATCATTTTATAAGACTTAAGATTGTCCTACTTGGTCGGGAAGGGGAAGAACCGGCACAAAAACAGGCCGATTGTCTTGATGTGTGTACAAGGCTTTAACCTATCTTTGTACCAGGCCTGAGTTACTGTATGTCCACAGGAAGGATGTAACTTGCCTCGTAAAGTCAGTGAGTCATTGCGGTGTGCTGCTTCACAACTTGTCTCGGTCAGGTGGCAGGTATAAAAAGGAGGTGCTGGTGGACGGACAGAGTTATTTATTGCTGATCCGAGAGGAAGCCGGGCCACCCGATGCGCAGGTTTGTGGACATCTCTGCACCGGTATGCACGGTCGCGGCTGTCGTGTGCGCGTCTCCAATCTCATGCCCCCTTCAGTTCAGCAGCTGGGTGGATGCAGTGATTCTGGTGTTCAGTCTGGAAAACGAAGACAGCTTCCAGGAGCTCTACCGACTGTACGGCCAGCTCGGCTCGCGGCGCGCGGACGTCCCCGTCGTCGTCGTCGGCACGGAAGGTGAGTGAGAGCGGCGCCGCCGTCATCCGCTTTGTGCGTACCGGCACAACACGTTTGGCGTCTTCCCTGTGTTGGCTCAGCGGGGGAGGGCGTGAATGTCCCTTGTCACGCCAACCGATCGGGACTCATTTACCTCGTGAGGGCAACCCTCTAGTGATCCAGTTCATTTTTGGATGATTTGTTCAGCCATAAAAAATGTTCGTCCTTCTTTTGTCAGTCCATTTGACATCGGGAGCGGGGAGGTCACGACTCCACCACATACTTCTTCCATCCACCCATTTTCTTTCACGCTGGAGCCTAGCCCAGTTGACTTTGGGTCGGTTAGTTTAAGGGCACATATAGACAGGCAATCATTCACACCGAGGGCCAAATATAGTCTTCGATGTTTTTGGATTGTGGGAGGAAACAGGACTATCCGCAGAAAACCAACACAAGCACGGGGAGAACATGCGAACGTCCAGTGGTGGAAAGTTTTTCGTTTTTTGAAATTGTTTAACCGGGAAAGTCTCATTGAGATTAAAAATCTCCTTCACAAGAGGGTCCTGGTCCAGGACAACAAGTAATCCCGGAACATGAACATAATACAAACAAACATAAACAATACAAAATAAAGAAAAAGGCACGTCAACATATCTGTCCATCCATTACCCATTTTCCGTACCGCTTGTCCTCCCAACGGGGTCGCGCTGGCGCCCCTCCCGGCTGACTTCGGGCGAGAGGCGGTGTACGCCCTGAACGGATCGCCAGCCAATCGCGAATACTGGGAATTGGCCAGCATGTGACACCTATCAGTTCATTCTTGCCCACTTGATTGACTACGAAAATGAGAAGAAGAGTAAGTAAGTGTTCAGCAATGAAAAGCGACATGTTTGGCAGATGATGATCAAAAAGAGGTCAAGTGTCACGAGTGGATTTGGACTGGACTCAAGAGCAGGCGGAGGCTGAGAGGTTGTGATGAAAAGTTTATTGAAAAAGGGGAATGGAGATGGTCTTCGACATGTGTTGAGGCAGAGAACGTATGGCAGGCGGTTGGCTTGGCGGCGGAAAACCACTTGGCGAGGAACACGGAGGGAACACTGAGGACAAGGAGAAACACGGAGGTCAGAAAGATGACGAGGAATTACGTAGTGTACTTGGTAACTGGGGAGCCGTTGTACCGCAGGAGAAGCTTCAATACACTGGCGAGAGTTTCCGGGATCTGGCTTGCTTTTATGCAGGTGATGATGAGGGCTGATTGATGACAGGTGCGCGACAGAGGTGGTGCTGATTCCTGTGAAGAGAGAGAGGGAGAGAGAGAGAGAGGGTGAAAGGTGCGCAAAGCGCCACCCACGCTCCAACTAAAGGACTGCAGGGCACAGCTCATGACATCAAGTTAACGGACTTATATGGTGTAAAAAACAGGAACACCCGAGACAAGCAGGGAGCGTTAACCATGAGGTCGTAACAGGTTCGGAGAAGCAAGATATTCCCCATCCTTGCCTTTATTGAAGGGAATTGTTGAATGTTGTCAGCTACAAGATGAATTTGTGGCGAATGTGTTGCGTCTTGTGCTAGGCTAAAGAGCACGGAATAGTTTTTCCACACAGAAAGGCCTTCGAACTCAGAACCTCTTGACTGTGAAGCGGATGTGCTAACTACTTTTCACCGTGCTACTGTTTCTTTCTTCTTTCTTCTCCAGTATGAGTTCTAAAATGTCAATTGTGAAATGTAAAAACAAAACACATCATTTGGAAACAGAGGAGTCGCCTCGTCTTGATGTGCTATTTAAAAAAAAAAATTTGTCTCCTTATGTAGATAAAATCAGCAGCACCAACCCGCGCGTGATTGAGGACCAAAGAGCTCGCCAGCTGTGCGTCGACGTGCGTCACTCGCTCTTCTACGAGACCTGCGCCACCTACGGCTTCAACGTCGATCGAGTGTTCTCGGAGGGTGAGTCGTGCGCTCAATGCCGCCGGCACGCCACAGAAGGCCCACGTGAGCGGCTTGACTCACGGCAACAAAACACGTCACCCGCTTTTCTTCTCCAGCCGCCCAGAAAATTGTCGCCCAGAAGAAGCAGGTGGCACTACAGGCCTGCAAGTCTCTCCCAAACTCTCCGAGTCACTCCGGAGGCTCCACGCCAGGGTCTGCCTCCTTCCCTGGCCAGGTTGGAAACCCCCACGGCAGCGTGTCCTGCACACTCATTTTTGCGGTTACCCAAACTGCTGAAGCCCGTGGCCGAACCGTGGCGCAGTTTGCGAGGTGGCGGAAGTGGCCGACAGTCGGCAGCTGGTCGTGCTGTGACTTGATATTTGAATCGCGGGTGAACGGCATCGCAACTTCGGCGATGTAACGGCCGGTCAAAAATGCCACGTTGTATCACAGGATCTTTCACCCCAAAAAGGGTGTTCCCGGGTTCCAGCAATACCAATACAGTATATACCGTCAGTGGCGGAGCCAGGCGGTGGCCGTGGCCCCCGACAACGCTTCCAAAAAAAATTTGCTCCAATTACAGTGAGTGGACACCTGCATATTCGCAGTTCAGCATTCGCAAATTCACCTATTTGCACATTTTGGGGGGGAGAACCCGTCCCCTGGTTTTCACGGAAATCCCTGCTTATTTTGCAGTTGTTGTTTTTTTTGATCTCCCACATTTTTTTTTTTGTCATTGCAATTATAATGAGGGTCGCTATATTTAATGAATAATAAGTGATACCCGTCTATGTGAAAACACTGATCATGTTCATAATTTCTCACCAAAAATATCAAGAATGATTTGACAAGGGAGGAAAAACCCAAATCAATATGCGAGACTTTATTTCCACCAACTGATCGCCCAGGTGCAACCTGCCATCCAGTTTGCGCAGTAGAGTTTGGGTAACCGCAAGGATCGTCCCCGGCAATCGCGCAACTGGCAAACGTCCGAGTATTGGCCTTTGCCTCTCAGACAGCGGAGTTGCGCATTTCATTTCACCTCCACCGTCTCCATCCTCTTTCTCCATTCTCATCACGTCATCCCGCGACCTTTGCTCTCAGGTTAGTAACGGCGTGAGCGCCGGCTACGCCTGCTCCCTGCCCTCCACCCCCGTGCTCGCCCACAGGGAGCTGAGGGCGGCCCAGGGGGAGGGCGGCGGCAGCTCCCGTTCCCTGAAGAGCATCCCCCGAAGACCCTCGCTCTTCAAGGTCAGTCTGCGGTCCATTTCACACCTTTGTCCTCTCTCGCCATCATTTCACGCCACCGTGCTCCAGTTGTTGTCCTTTTGGAATTTTTGGAGTACGTCACGCATCCTCCTGCCGCCGTGCTTTTCTCTCAGAATCGGGACTCGGAGAAGAGAGTCGCTGACGCCAAAGGAGACGCGAGCGGCACTCGGGCGGTTCCGATCAAACAGGTTGGTGCCAAACATTCGTTCTTGCCATTTTCAATTTCAAGCGATTACTGATTTCTTTGTGATTTCTTTTTTAATCAAACACAAACCATGAAAAAAATGTTCCTATTTCAAATTTGGGTTAGGATCAAACATCCAAAATGGCAAAACCGGCCAAATTCGAGCTGATTATTCAATTGGTCGGGTTTACGTGACCGACGAGCATTAGTAAAGATACAAGTCAGCCAGCTCGTTGGCTCGTTAGCCACAAGTCTATCGGTCCGGACGGCGACCGGCATCCATCGTGGACAAACATCTTTGAAGAAGTGAACTTCCTAAAAAGTGCCTTTGATAGTGGAAGCCAGCCACCGCGACATTATAAAAATAAGCAAAAAGCTAAGAATTGTACCTGATTGATCCTTTCGAAACAATCTGTTCTTAAACATTCAATGCATATGTATAGTGAAACACAACCGAACTGCACTTACAAAAACGTACAGTCAATTAAAACGGAGTGTAAATGTAACCTTATGCACAGTTTCAATGTTTATCCTGTGCTTGAATATTGAAAGAAAAAAAACTTCGACTGTGGACTGCTCAACTTGGAGCGACCCGTTATTTTCATTCTTCTTCCAAGCATTGCGCAATGTTACGCGAGGAACTGTGCGTACACGTCACGGTTGACTGATGGCTACGTGTTATCTGACAGAAGCAGATGAACTCGATCGAGTTTGTGATTAATAATAATAATGCTCGGTGCCACTGTCGGGGGAAACTTTCACGAAAGAGATGACGTAGTGAAGCACTAGTTGTGTTCCCACAGAGCATCCTGTGGAAGAGAAGTGGCAGCTCTCTGAACAAGGAGTGGAAGAAGAAATACGTCACCCTGTCCAGAAATGGAACACTGTGCTACCACTCCAGCTCCAGCGTAAGAAAACACCACCGACGCAGTGCATCCACATTTCACACACTTGTGTGCTGTGCTGAAATCAAAAGACATTTTATTGCCGTACAGCAGCGATCCCCAACCTTCTTTGTACCCGGCATAGAAATATTTAAGTTGAAGTTTTTATTTAAGTTTCACGTAAACCAATATTTTGATGGACCGGTGTTGTCACGGGAAAAATGGGAACACTTTAGTAGACAAGCGACATGACGTGTAACGGGTGTTAAATGCAATCACAGTCTGAATGAAGTTGTAATCGGTGGGAGCCCCGTGCTTGTTCCTGTTCAACAAGCCGGCCCCATCTCCAGGTCATTTGAGACAAGGATACCCGAGTGTGTTACTTACTTCGAATTTAATTACTTTTCTTTTGGTCGCCATCATTGTGGAAAATGCCCTTTTCCATCGATATTTTATCTTTATTACATCTATAGATAGGATTTTGGAAACAGAGGCAAGGAATTTTTTTTTTGGTGTCATTTCATCGTTTTGGTGCGTGACAATCACCTGTAGCCGTAAATCCGTATTTGAAGCAGGACTGCAGTTCTTGTGCCGAAATGCAGCTTTCTTTTCCTTGCAAGCTTTCGGCTCATCTTTGCAAGCTTGCGGGCTTACTTTTTTTTTTTACGACCGGATCACGTGACCGAGACGCGCAGTCCGGCAGCGGTGGGCCGAGCATTTGCGTCCTGGGCCTTTGGGTGGGAACTTACCTGACTTCAACCACCTTTTGATGCTACTACTGTCACGTCCTAATTATAGAAACCGTCAATACTATCCAAAAACCCGACATACTGTGTGACCACGTACATCGCAGGTGTCAAACTCAAGGCCCGGGGGCCGAATCTGGCCCGCCAAGTCATTTCGTGTGGCCCGCGAAAGCAAATCATCGGTGTCAACTTCCATGATTCTTACTCAAATTCTCATAAACTAATCACAATAAATAGTATCGTTGAGACATTGCAAGCATTTTCGGTTTACAGTAACTTGAACAATAGTTGAACAAACTATTATCCTTGACTTCTGATTTCAAAACTAAGTATCCATCAATTTGTTGTACGTATGTCATAATATTATGAGGTGACTAAACATTTATATGGTTTCACAATCAACGGCCCTCTGAGGGAAACTGTGACTACAATGTGGCACGCGACAAAAATGAGTTTGACACACCTGACGTACATCATCTGCAGCAGTTCATCATAAATGTTAATCTAATACCCTGACAAAAATAATAATAAAAAAAAACCTCAATAAAATACATCATTCTCACCTGATTTTTTTCATGTATTAATGAGTGCAGCTAGCTACAGATGTGTTTTGCTGGTTGAACTCGGCTTGCTCTCACCAACCTATCAGAGAATGGAAAAATACTGCCGTTATTTTGTGGCGAATTTGAAATGTGATTGGTGAAAAAAAACAACTACATTGAAAAAGTCCCACCGCTATATAGTTGAGGTCCCGTGGGACAGCAGCACTACTCAGAGGCGGCGGAAGCGGGGGAACCCCAAAAGTACTGCGCCCCTACTTTCAAAGTGGTTCCGCCGCCCCTGGCACGACTGACTGGGCAGATTTGATTGACGTGGCAAAACAGGGGCTCAAACCTGACTGGACTAAAAAATCTAAAATCCACACACACGTGCTGGAAGCTGTGCAGCCAAGAGAAATGCAATGAAACGAAGAGACTAGACTGCTGGTAAATCGTCCAAATTCATGGGGCAAATATTTGAATTCTGGTTGTAAATGGAGGTCAGTGCTTGTGTGTGATAGTGTTTCGGCCAGCAGATTGATTTTTCGGTAATTACGCACGCTCGTTTATTTAACCTAACCCTAACCCGGAACGGACCACCCCGACAATACATGAAATCTGCAAAGTAGCGACCACATATTTTTGGGATTACTTACCCGTCTTATAAAGCTGTATGAACCTCCCCAGACTCTTATTAATCTTCTTTGCACTCCTTTTTAACCTCTACCATACTTTTATCAATACTTTCTATCCTCTTAAACATCTTTTGAACTCTTAAACATACAGTCATGCATAGTAGTACTGTACACTATGTACATTTTATTTCTTGTAATATTTGCTTTGATGATTTTTTGAAAATGTTTTTTTTCCTTACAGTTTTAATGTTATAGCCTAAAAAACATTCAATTTTTCCACCCCAAAAATGACAGCATCTGAAAATCTTTCAACATGGGGAATTATGCACAATATGAATATGAAAAAAAATCTGCAGTGCACTGAATCCACAATAGGCGGGGAGGGAACACTGTATACCAGTGATTCCCAACCTGTGTGAGCATGAGAGCGCTTCTGGTGTGCCGCGGGAAATGATCAAATTTCACTTAATTGCCCGTAGGTGTGAATGTGAGTTTGTTTCTATGTGCCCTGCGATTGGCTGGCATCCGGTTCAGGGTGTAACCCCGCTCTCGCCCCAAGATAGCTGGGATAGGCTCCAGCACGCCCGCGACCCGCGTGAGGAGAAGTGATACAGAAAATGGATGGATGGATCGATGGATGGATGGCCAAAATATTATTTATTTACAACAAATCACACAAAGAATGAGTCTAAGTGTCTCAGTAATACTTTGTGCATTTCAGGACTACATGCAGAATCTGCACGGGAAGGAGATCGACCTTCTTCGCGTGACAGTGAAGGTTCCTGGCAAACGTCCTCCGAGAGCCGTCGCACCTGCGGGCCCCACGCTTGCGCCACCCGCCCCCTCTGAAGTCGACGGGCTCAGTAAGGAGCCGGCAGCTGCGGAGAGCACGGGTACAGATAGGCGCATTTATTTGTATCGTCTCACAAATGGCAGCGGGGTCGTCGGGGTTTCTGCACCCAGCGAAGACTACATGGTCATTAGACGTCGGGTAACAGTGGTCGACGTTTGTGCAAGGCCTCTGATTGATTTTACTGCCACGCCAAGTTGAAGTTTACTTTAAAACTGAACAGAAAGCAAAGAGAATGACACCTTCTCTATTTAAAACAACCACATACTGTAACTTAGCCTTTAGTCAGCTAGCTTAATGCTAATGATAACGCATGATAGGAAACAGATAACACACAACCCTTTAAGCAACTGATATTAGAATACAAACGATGCTTCAACACATTTAGATATTTAATATTACAGTTGTCACAGTCATATATTCTTCATCCTCTGCGTGGAGCTGAGACTTCCATTTACAGTACTTTATTCTGTCTGTTTTATACTGCCCCCAGGTGGCCAAGGCGGGCGGCAGCACAATGGCCATTCAATAAATCCAAAATGTGCGTTTTGTTTGTGTCACACCTATGTGACCATCTTACACTATCATATCAGATTTTTGATTGGCCCCAAACTTGGTAGGGCGGAGTCATTGCTTGATTATGTTTTCTTAATTGAACCCTGGTCCCCACATGTACTGAAGCTATGCACTTTTTGAAAGTGATACAACATAACCGATTGCAAATGTTTCGGCTACGGCCTGCGGTTTCAGAACCGCTGTTGTGGATGTACTGTGGCTATGGAAAGTATTCAGACCCCCTTACATTTTTCACTCTTTGTTATGTTGCAGCCATTTGCAAAAATCATTTAAGTTCATTTTTTCCACAATGTACACACAGCATCTCATATTGACAGAAAAAAAATGGAATTGTTGAAATTTGTGTAGAGTTATTTAAAAAGAAATGGCAATATAATAAAGAGTGAAAATTTGAAGGGGGTCTGAATACTTTCCATCCTCACTAAAGCCGCTTCCTTTGTTTCTGTCAGTTCCTCAGTTGTGCCCTGCCACCCTCTCTGTGCTCGACGACCGTTCTGCCGGAGGAGAGCGAGGCCTTCAGCGCTGCACCTCGTCTTTGTCCACCAAAGCACAAAGTGTCGGTACGAACTCATTCTAGAGCTGCTCTGAGGGAGCAAAGATGGCAAAAGTGCTCACACTCTGTACTTGCACTTAAGCTGAAGTACAGATACAGTGAGTATCAAAAGTCAACACCCCTGTTCAAATGCAATGGTTTTTGTGATGCAAGATACTTTCCCCACCATTAATGGTACCTAAAACAACAATAACAACAACGACAAAAATTTTTTTTTAAAAATTGAACACAAAAAAACGTTAACTATTGAAATGTTTGCTAGGCTTGATGTGGTTTCATGAGGTTGCATGCATGTTTAGACCCTCAAAACAGCGTTGGTTTCTTTGCGAGCAGCGCGGCGAACAGCACGGCAACAGTGTTATACGAAATGAAAAGCTTTTGATACATTTTCATCTTCAACATCTTTAGACGAGACACCCAATGTTTGAAGTTGATTGGCTAAAATCCGTAGGAGGAGTTTGTCAAAATATGACGACTGTAAAAGGCAAATAGTATGGAAAGTCAAAATGGCGGACTTCCTGTTGGGTTTAGGGTATGGCGCCAATTTTGGTACACTTAGGTGGAACGTACAGGCACGGCTGCTTTTTTGAAAAATTGTAGGGGACGCTATTGAGACATTTTTAAAAAATTGCATCCAAAAAAATGTAAAAATATGACAATGTTCACCGTGCTTGATCTGTGTACAAAGTTCCTTGAGGTTGCGTGCATGTTTAGACCATGAAAATGGTGTCGGTTTCTTGGCGAAGAGCGCGTCGAACAGCACGTCACCACGGGCAACAGTGTTTGTGGCGCGGGGGCCATTATTTTTATATTTTTAGGGGCGCTACAGAGCCATTTTTGAATAATCACATAAAACAACTTTAAGATATCCAATTCTTTGCCAGGCCTGATGTGCGTGCAAAGTTTGGTTCAAATCGGGGTATGTTTAGGCTGTCAAAAATGCGAGAATAATACAAAGAAAAAGAATAATTCCTACGATTACAATAGGACCCTTGCAGCAGTCACTGCTCGGGCCCTAATAATAAAACAGAATAATTCTTGCGATTACAATAGGGCCCCTGCCAAGTTGCATGCGTTTTTGTGCATGTTTAGACCATCAAAAACAGCGGGTGACCAAATAAACTTCCTTTTGCGGGAGGTATGGTTTTACAAGGCAGTGTACATACAGAAATCAAATCAAGAACTTTTGATGTGTTTGCCAGTAGGTTGCATGATGACTACGAGCGAATAATTGCTTCTAAATGTCTTCTGGCCTGGACTCTTATCAAATGTGTGACATTTTGAAAAGATATGAGCATCTGCGGTCAACTTACAACAGTTGTCGTTGTACATCAAAGTTCTCTATTTCGCCAAAGCGTTTGATAACTTCTCATGTTCAACTCAGCTTGAGATTCGACACACAAAGTTTGAAGTCATCCATCCATCCAATCGGACAAACTCTCCATGAGGAGTTCGTTAAAATACGACCTCTACGAAAGGTGAAAAGTGAAGTAAAAAGTGAAAGTAAATTAAAAATGGAGGACTTCCTGTTAGGTTTAGGATATGGCTCCAGGAGACTTTTTTGTGGTTTTTGGCTGTTACATATGCCTCCCAATTTTGATTACGATTACGATTACAAAATAAACAGTTGAGAAGGGGTGTACCCTTCTCCTGTCTGATCCCTTTGGACAATGCGATCCCACTGATGCTGTAGGAGTTCTCTGTGGACGCCGCCTTGTGCTATAAGATGTGAAAAAAAAATGTTAGGAAAAGGCTACGAGAACATCTGACCTTTATTTTGGGTTCGTCAGAGGGACTTAGCACGTGTTCTGACTCCCATGATTCCATGAGATTGAATGTGATGGGTTAATTCTGAGCACATCCACATCCCCACTTACAAGAGGGTGTGCACACATGTGCAACCACATTATCTCACAGGTTATAGGTCACATTAGTGGTGGGAAAAGTTCTTGTTCCCATATTTTGTACCACACAAACCTGTCATTCGAACAGGGGTGTGTAGAGTTTTGCTATCCAATGTCCTTGTTTAAAAAAATAAGGGTTAATATAAATATCAAAATACAAGTCGTGATTCAACTCCTTTACTTAAGTTGAATTTCAAAAGTACAGAGTCTGAAATGTACTTATGTGCAAAAGTAAAAACAATTTTTACTGCCAATAGTATACATTATCCATTTTGATAAATTGGCTTTTTCTTTTTTTTTTTTATCAATGTACATAGTACTAGTACTGTGAAGAAAGCGGGGGGAAAATCACATTACGAGTCACATGGTGTTGTTTAAAGCTAAATAGAGTTGGCTTGACTTTTATGCTAGCAAAACAACGGGTTCCCTTAGCTTTGCCAACATTGGGGAGTGAGCGAAATGCATCTTAGGCCCTACATGTTTGGGCTTTTTTTCAGTTTAGATTGACATTTTTTGGACATTAGAAGGCTTCTAAGATGGCCCAAAACACATCGTATTCGACATTAATGCAAACCCGCGATAGAGAGAAAGACCCAAAGAACATTTTGACAGAGCTGGGTCACTTTGACCTTCGGCGGCCTGCCTATACGAAAACATGTTTACGCAGTGAACGTCCTTTTAAGGGAATATCCCCTCATTGTTTTGAATATTCACGCAGTTCTAAGAATGGGGGCGGTTTCGGAGAAATGTTTTTGAGCATATATAGATCGTCGCTATGTTCTGTACAGATCTGATCACCACCTCCAACCATATGTGTCTGTGTCTAGTTGGGCCGACTATTCATCCACGACATGTGGCGAGCTAGCCAGGAGAGGACAGGCAGGCAGCCGACTGCCGAGTTTGAAAAAGATAACAAGCCTATTTTGACAAAGTGAAAAGTAGAAATGTAAGTAGTGAAACTAAATAATAAAAAGAATAACAATAATATTTGTATAGCATTTGTATAGCATCTTTCAAAACACGCGTGGCAGAATAAAACAGTACACACCAAACATCACGATTTTATATCATGAAAAACAGAACAGAACAAAAAACAGTGAAGCCGCAGGCAATGAAGCCCCAAACAATGCAAGAACCCAACTTGCCCAACTGAGATCGAGAGGGTAGATGTAGGATGAAAAGATTGATAAGTACAGCAAAAACAGTAAAAACAGAGCATGATAATATAAATCCATTAATAAATTAATGAATAATAGATATATAAGTACCTCACATAAAAACAAGATTATATGAAATCAATTAATAAATGAATAAATAAAAATAAATATACACAAAAAATGAGTATAAATAAAAATATGAAGAAATAAAAACATACTAAAATATAAAAACGGGGGAGTAGATGACATCACATAAAAGCCTTTCTGTAAAAGTCTGTTTTAAGAAGTGATTTAAAAGATGCCACCAAATTTGCGTGACTCAGATCCTCAGGCGACCTGCTTGTTCGAAAGTCGAGGTGGTCTGACGGAGAAAGCTCGATTTTACTTGGATCTTGACTTTTGAACAACCGGAAGCGCCTCACCCGAAGATCTAAGACCACGGGCTGGCTCATACGGGGTTAAAAGTTTAACAACATAGCTCAGAGTCAGGCCCATCTTTGCTTTAAAAGTAATCAGTAAGATCAATCAATTCTAAAACAGGCTGGTAGCCAACGAAGGGATGCTAAATTTGGAATGATGTGGTGTCGCCTATTTGATTCCATGAGAACCCTCGCTGCTGCATTATGAACTAGCTCGTAAAGTTGTCACAGTGGTATTTGTACTTGGTTATTACCCACCACTGCAAATGAGTCTGTGATTGAAGATTTGATTAACTTTGCCCGAAATGTCAGATGCCCTCGAAGGGGTGTCCGGACCGTTTTCTGGTAAAGATGCTGGCCAATCATCTCCCATGAGTGACCGCAAGAAGAATAGGAGGAAGAAGAGCATGAATCAGAAAGGAGACACAGCCGTCGGGCAGGCTGAAGGTAATTCAGCGCACATTTAAAGCACTCAGTGAATGTGAATACATTGACATTGCAGCACTGTAGCCGATGAGTTAGTATGTTTGGGTATGGGTTTTCTCCAGGTACAGTATTCCATCTTCCTCGAACATTCCAAAAACATGCACGTTAGCTTCAATGATGACTCTAAATGAGGGGCATCAAACTCATTTTCATAGCGGCCAGATCAGAGGCGCTCAGTCTGCTTTTCCTCAAAGGGCTGTTACGACTGTGAAAATCACATCAACGGCCGTGTGCACATCAACATTTGGAGTACCAGAGGTTGTTCATTTTTTTCCCAACCCACTGACCTCACTGGATGAACTTGAAGTCTGTGTCTAAAATGTTAAAGATTGATTTAAATGAGACAGGCATTATCAGACGGCTCTTCCAAATACAATTCCAGTGATATGTGTCATTTTTCTGTGATAAATATTGAGAACGTGATGAATATTTAAAACCGGTTAAAATGCTTCCATTTCTGGCCAACCACTTATTACTACGTCAATAAGGTAAGATTTCAGGTGCGACCATTTTGTTGAATGTGAGTTTCAAACTTTCTTAAAGTTCCCCTTCCATCATCCATCCATTTGAATTCTTTTTCCCAGACCAAATGTCCACTAGCGAATAGTTTCTTGAAAAATTACAAATAACCGTCCTACATTTCGGGTGATCACCTTCACCTTCCCTTACACCAAGACCAAGTTACACCATCCCCGGCCCACTGTAGATTTGTTCAAGCAGTTCCAAACTGCTACAGCACGGATCCCAGACCAAACATCTACGCGGGGAACAGATCATCAGACAATTACAACTACTAATTCTACATTTCCGGTACCGTATTTTCACAACCATAAGGTGCACCGTATTAAAAGGCGCAGTTTCAGTTACGGGGTCTATTTCTGTATTTAACACATACATAAGGCGCACCGTATTATTGGGCGCAGGCATGGTAAAACATACGCTAGCTTAAAACATACGGTAGCATGCATGCACGCTAAAACAATGTTTTTAAAAAGGCAGCGGGAGCAAAACCGAGTTCGGTTGTACTTTATTGAAGTATTTAACAATGTACTCACATTATTTTTTGATCAGTCCTCATCCACAAATCCATCAAAGTCCTCATCTTCTGTATCTGAAATGAACAGCTGGGCAAGTTCTCAATGAAACACGCCGGGTTCGAGTCAGTCTCGTTGCCGTGCGGCTCCTCAGAAATGATGGCGGCTTTTACGAAACCTCGAACAACAGTGCAAGCAGACACGTTAGCCGAGCATCCGCAATCCATTCGCAAATTGTGGTGTAGCTCGCCCGGTGCTGCCTCCTAGTCTTAGTAAAGCTGTGTTCGCCATCTGTTGTCCATCGCTCCCACACCGCTCGCAACTTCGGCTCGATCTTACTTGGATCTTGACTTTTGAACAACCGGAAGGCCCTCACCCGAAGATCTAAGATCACGGGCTAGCTCATACGGCGTTAAAAGTTCAATAACATAGCTCAGAGTCAAGCCCATCTTTACATTCTGGAGAAAATTTAAGACTTTTAAGTGCGCCTTATGGTCGTGAAAATACGGTAGTTCAATATTCCCATCTGCATTAGTCATGGTTGTTGTTAATGATTGTTCTCTTTGTTCTCCATCATCTTTTGTTGTCATGACAACAAAACAAACAACAACAAAACAAAAGAACAAAACCAAAAAAAACAGTGCTCAGAGATTCAGATCTAATGCTAATTCTGTCAATATAAATTATAAACGTCAACTTGGACTGGTCTTGGAGAGGGAGATGGGAGGACATCTTTCTAATTCAAAGGGATATATCAATTCAACTTCATTAACTCCAGAAGTGTGTAAATTTCTGCCATCGCTAGTTAGATTGCACGATCAAGCGTGTAGCTTGTTGACCTCTTCCGACAGCCAACAAGCGGTGGATACACTTAAAGACATACACCATGGGACCGCGCAATCAGCTGGTTCTAATCGCAGTTGGCAGCGGTCCCCAATCCTTTTTGCGCCAGGCACCAGTTTCACGTAAAGACGTCGTCGTAGCCCCGCCGCGCTCATGAGCCACCGTCGCTGGCCCGAGTGGCGCCGTTTGAGTTTTGTTGCGGCACACGCTCTCAGCCGAACTCTGTTGAACTGAGAAAGAAACCAATCCGTCCGTGAAGTGATTCCACTCAGTACGTTCACTCAAAAGGTTCGTTTGCCTTGTCCGACAACCCCCGCCCCAAAAAAAGAGAAATGCTTATTACGCAAATGCACAGTGATACACTTGAATCTGGTGCACCTTTATTAGTCTCAGCGAGCATTTTTGCTCACTACTTGCGCGTATCCCTGCATACTTACCTCATCATATTATGACATGACTTCAGATATTTTGTAGTTGACGCTGAAGTGATAATGGTTGAGTCAACGTCAACTAATCGGTGATGTTTTTTTTCAATTTTCAAGTCCCTCTTCCTGGAACTGTTTGCCTCCCACCTCCAAGCACAAGCTCACTCTCCCCACCGCCCCCCAGGTGCCCCCTCTAAATCCTAACCCGAAACTTCAGTTTGACGCAGGTGCTCTAAATTGCCCAAACTTTTGAACCATAGATATGAAGACGCAATAAGCCAGCGCGTTTATAGCAGCCTGTCTAACCGACGTGGCGGCCATGTTGGAGAGGCCGACGTTCCCATCAGAGGCAATACACGGACATTGAAATGAAGGCGTAACTTGATCATTTCCCAAACTATTTTCATGAGGTTTACTTTTTCTGTCAACATCAAAGCGTGTGCTATCATTACAAAACATTGGAAAAAAAGTCCCCCAAAATATACATGTGATAGCATAGTCCCAGTTCACTTGCTGCCATTGTCCACCGTTGTGTGCAACAGAGGCTGACACCGGAATGGATGTTGACTCCCGTTCACTCCCGCTCCCACGTAGGTTGATCCCAATCCTGAGTTTAAAAAAAAATAAAAAAATCCTGCTCACTCCCGCTCCCACTCCTACCCAATTCTGAATGTTTAAAAAAAATAAAATAAATCCCACCCAATCCCACACCCACAGCGATTGATCCCAATCCCGAGTGAGCAATCTTTAGCTCGATGCTCAAGGGAAATGTTCAAATATCGATTGGATTAAAATTTAAATAAAATATACCTGCATCATGTTTTTTACTCCCGTCAGTTCCCGGTGACTTTTTTTATCACAATTTCCGCTCCCTCACCTGCCCAATCACGTGATCGATAGTGAAGTTCCTGAAAAATGTCGGCCTTTAGTGTGCAACCGTACGCGGCACAATGTATCGGCAACCTTGTTCTATCAGTTTCCTTGCGCTTCCTCTCGCCCCGGCACACCCGCAAACCTAATGAGGAAAGTGCTACAGAAAATGGATGGATGGATGGAAGAAAAAATGTATCTGAAATGATCCTATTTAAATCTTCTGTGACTCTCTCTGTGTAATTAAATGTGACTTTCCCTCAGCCTATTTTTAACATCTGCACTTTCTTTCTTCGCTTTGTCTTCTGCCTCTGCGCCCGTCTCTCCCTTTGCAGCCAAGCGCAAAATGTGGAAGCTAAAGAGCTTTGGTAGCTTGAGAAACATTAACAAGACAGGTAACATTTGCGCTCACATTTCCCCTGTTTGACTGACATCTTGATCGGCGATCCCGATGTCTCCATTTGTCTCGTTTGTCACAGCAACGTGGGCGTTTTTGCCTTCGTTTGACACGTCTGCATGCGCTTTCTCTTCCTGGCTCGCTCGAAATGATATCACAGAGGCCATCGCTTGTTGACGTGCACATTGTTTGTCTTTCAGATGAAGAAAACGCCGACTTTATCATCGTGTCGTTTACCGGACAGACGTGGCACTTTGAGGCTCCCAGTCTGGAGGAGAGAGACTCGTGGGTGTCGGCCATTGAGAGTCAGATCTTGGCCAGCCTGCAGTCGTGTGAGAGCGGCAGAAACAAGGTACACATGCTGAGAACGTAACGCGAAAATTAACAGAATCCGCACAACCGGGAAAATATTCTTTAGATGCGTTGATGAATTGATTTTTATATAGTGGACTATGTGGTTGAGTAAAACATCCGTTAAAAATCGTTTTGTATAAATTAGGGAGTCGGGAATGAGTGAATGACTCCAAACGCAGTGACTGCGTTTAGAATCATTTACTCACTAAAAATAAAAGCAAAATAATGTCTAAGCTATGGACAAAAAGAAACTGAGAAAAAAATGCGCAGTGCTATTTTTCTTGTTAACAAAATGTTACAAAAATTTGTGCGTGTTTTCAAGGGCTACATTGAAAGTGTATAAATCAGAGGTCTCAAACTAAATTTATCTGGAGGCCGCATCAAGTATTCCACAAAAACGCTTTCAAGTATTCAAGAAAACAATCCCAATCTTTACTATTTAGTTCCTGAACAAACTCCCTCAAAAATAGCCATAAGCCTGAGCTGTGGTAGCTTATAAATGATTATATATATATATGTTAACGCCCAGGGCAACGACTCTGCAAAAAATGTGGAGGCCACACTAACACTAAAGTCTGATGTCAAGTAGGGGGCCGCAAAATATTCTCCCGCAGGCCTCAATTGGCCCTCGGGCCGCGAGTTTGAGACCCCTGGAATCCTTCATGTTTATTTGACATTTAATTTAGATGCGCGTGTGTGTGCCTGTGCGTGTGCGTGTGCATGTGTGTAGGCGCGGCGCAGCAGCCAGAGCGAGGCGGTGGCGCTGCAGGCCATTCGTAACACCAAAGGCAACAATCTGTGTGTGGACTGTGAAGCACCAAGTGAGTGCTCGCATGCTCCTTCCTCTCAACCTGCAGCTTTATTGTCTGAATCACACATACAGTTAAATAAGATAACTTTATTACTTTTTGCAGGAACTTGCAATGAAATTATAAAGTGCATACATTGGGGAGTAACTAATGACATGTAATGAGATTTGAACATATGACAACACGTGACGTCACCATGGAAAAAAACATTTTTTATTCGCAGTGGTAATACCAGAGGTGTGGACTCGAGTCACATTACTTGGACTCGAGTCAGACTCGAGTCATGAATTGATGACTTTAGACTCGACTTGGACTTGAACAGCGATGACTCGTGACTTCACTCGGACTCGAGCCCACTGACTTGAAATACCGAATACCGAAGTATTGAGATATGCGCACTCTGCAGCTCTCTCGCGATAGCTCAACATGGCAAAGTTTAATTTATTACAGGAATTTCAGAACAATGTAACCGTAATGTTCATGCTCTCAACAGATATCACTCAGGTGGAAGTGTCTAGAAATGTAATCTTGTGAAATAATCCATCCATCCATCCATTTTCTGAGCCGCTTCTCCTCACGCGGGTCGCGGCAGGGCTGGAGCCTATCCCAGCTATCATCGGGCAGGAGGCGGGGTACACCCTGAACTGGTTGCCAGCCAATCGCAGGGCACATACAAACTAACAATCATTCGCACTCACATTCACACCTACGGGCAATTTAGAGTCTTCAATGAACCTCGCACACGTTTTTGGGATGTGGGAGAAAACCGGAGTGCCCGGAGAAAAGCTCCGCAGACACGGGGAGAACATGCAAACTCCACACAGGCGGGGCCGGGGATTGAACCCCGGTCCTCAGAACTGTAAGGCAGACGCTCTAACCAGTCGGGCACCGTGCCGCTGAAATTGCAATTGCTTTTGAAAATTTCTATGATTACAATTTTAGTTACATTTGGAAAAAAAGCTGCAAAAGATCTGATTTATTTCATTTCACGTCGTCCTTCTGAAGCCGTTGCTTGTGATTGGCTCTTTCTGGTCATGTGCCATTCTGTTGAAATCTTTTTTAAATATGACGTCGAAGTCCCACCTTTTACTGCAATCTATTAGTTTGTCTGAGATTTGCAAAAGGTTAAGAGTCATAGTCACACTTTTGTACACATAAAAGAACATTGACTATTGAACAGCTTCACCTTTATAGTTATGGACTTTTTTTTTGGAACATTCGCTTGTCTGATTGTCATGAATGTATATACAGTGGAACCTCGACATAACAGACTAATAGGGTCGTCCCATATAGCCAATTGTCTGTTACATTGAAGCACTTTTTTGGGGGGGGCCATACGCACCCATATTCCTGTATCATACAAAATTATTGTTTTGTCGGGTTTTTTTCATGGCCTAATACACCCAGTACAGTACAAAGTTATTGTAAATAAATATAATAAAAGCTTGAAAATGTTAGAAAGTTTCACATTTTATCCAAACTTACCACGCCGGTGTGCTTGGTCATGGTGACATTGTTGTTGTACATTACTCATCATAGGCCAGTCGCTTTCGTGAGGTGCAAGGAATTAGTGTGCTTCCTAGTTCCAAATCTGTTGCCAAAGGTGAACAGTTTGACCCCAAAAAATTGTTACTGTTCCAAAAATAGCATGTTCCAGACTCCAAAGACTTGTGTTTGTTATTCCTCAGAAGCTTGGCCGCTCTCTCTCGCTCAATGCACAAAAGACAATAGATATACCCTCATCACATGGCCGCCACGTCAATGCCTCACATTCAAAATGGCCGCCACGCAGGCACGGGAGGCACATATTTTGGAACTGCATCTAGTCATATTGTATATCTGCGACCCGAAAATACATCAGTCCCATTCTCTGCCTGCATTGCAACACAGCGCCAGTAAACAACAGTGACCAATTGTGGAACTAACAGACTTTGTCAATGGCAGTTGAAGGGACAAATTGAAACTATTTTTGGGCACATTGTTCGGTCCCTTTGTCCATTTCATCCGATATGCGTTATGTCGGGGTCCGTGTGAAGTCCGAAGTCCAACACTCCAGACGGCATACTGTACGTGACAACATCATACTGTAAAACAGCATAATATGCTCTAAGCGCATTCTAAAACAAATGATGTATGTAATTAAAGATGCAAAGCAAAAGCAAAATCAAGCATGTATTTACACATTTACATTTAATTGAGCGATTCTTTGGTGTACGACTAAATGAGGAAGGACAACCACACCACTAATGCTGTTATCTCCCCAAAGACCCCACTTGGGCCAGTCTCAACCTGGGTGCGCTGATCTGCATCGAGTGTTCGGGAATCCATCGGAACCTGGGCACTCACCTGTCTCGGGTGCGCTCGCTGGACCTGGACGACTGGCCCGGGGAGCTGACGCAAGTGCTGTCCGCCATCGGGAACCACACGGCCAACAGCATCTGGGAGGGCCGCACTCTGGGCAGGGCCAAGCCCACGCCCGCGGCTTCACGGTGGGTACGCCTTGGGAGGAGCGGGACCAAGAAAAGGGGCACAATTTTGGATTAGACTTACTTGACTTCATCTGGCTCATGTTCCTCAGCTAATGTCATGTACAGTGACACGTTTATTGCGGCGTTGAGTTCCAGAACCCCCGCAAAAGACACAAATCTGCGATATAAAATTAGATATGTCCGATTTATAAAGTGAGAACTCGATATGGTGAGTGACGAATGTATTCACATAATTGAATGACTAAAAAAGATTTATGTACAAAAGAAACTATAAGTGGCGGCACGGTAGTCGACGTTAAGCGTCTGCCTCACAGTTCTGAGGACGGGGTTCAATCCCCGGCCCCGCCTGTGTGGCGTTTGCATGTTCTCCGGGCGCTCCGGTTTCCTCCCACATCCCAAAAACATGCAAAGTAGGTTGATTGACAACTCTAAATTGCCCGTAGGTGTGAATGTGAGTGCGAATGGTTGTTCATCTACCTATGCCAGTGACGTAGCGCGTGCGCTTCGATCTCGACGGCGGAAGGTACAATTAACCTGTGTGGCCAACTGTTTTCATTCATGCAACAGAAAGATTTCACCCGAGTAAGTACATTTGGGAGCAAATTGAAATGACATCATCATTATTTCAGTATGTATACTTTTTGGGACGTGTTTGTTTTTTTTCCCACATACAATATGTGCTTTGGCTCCAGAAAGAGAGAAACACTTCATTAGACTGACTCACAGTTCTGAGGTTGCGGGTTCAAATCCGGCCCCGCCGGTGTGGAGTTTGACAGTTCTCCCCGTGCCTGCGTGGGTTTTCTCCGGAACTCCGGTTTCCTCGCACATCCTAAAAACATGCGTGCTAGGTTGATTGACGACTCTAAATTGCCCGTAGGTGTGACTGTGAGTACGAATGGTTGTCTGTTTCAATGTGCCCTGAGATTGGCTTATCCCAGTGTCACCTGGGATAAGCGCGTACACGCCCGCGACCCTTGTGAGGAGAAGCGGTACAGAAAATGGATATACAGTATATATTCTGCTGTTACTGCTAGCATCTTGCCGTAACTGCAATTATTAGCAATATAAATGTGATTTTTTTTTAAATACTCGATGCACTGAATCCACAATAGGTGAACCGCGATATGGCGAAGAATTACTGTAGTGAAATAATAATTACTTCATCCCTATACACAAATTTACAGTTTAAAATTCGAGCCAGTTTAGTTGAACACAATGCTATTACTGTGTTGTAATGTATGTAAGACAACAGGTGGACACACAAGTTAAGTGTAACTTCTGCCATCAAGTGGAGGAGCATTTCATGGTTCTCCCTGTCACTATACGTCACTGTCATAGATAGATGAACAAAGATGTATATTATTTGTCGTAAATGAATAATTTTTGGATAAAATTACATACCTTCCTGATACTCTCTCACTGATGATCGTCCTCCAACCTAACAAATTAAAATTTAAAATGTATTTTGTGTGCGCGTATCGAAGTGCACGACTTTTTTTCTGTTTTCTTTTCAAGCGAAGAGAGAGAGTCGTGGATTCGGGCGAAGTACGAACAACGGGCATTTGTGCCGCCCCTCCAGCCGCGTGCGGACGACAGCCTGCCGGCGCGGATGCTGTCGGCGGTGACCGAGCGAGACCTGGCGCGGCTCCTGCTCCTGCTCGCCCACAGCAGCAAGGAGCTCATCAACGCGCCGCTGCTCGCCGCCGGCGCGGCCCCGCACGCCGGCACGGCCCTGCACGCCGCCTGCCTGCTGGGCGACGTGGTAATGACCCAACTCCTCATCTGGGTGCGTTTCTTCTTCTCTTCTCTCATTCTAGGGACTGGAAAGCTCCAGTCGACTATACTCGATTTAGTCTTTCTTTAGTTTTTGTGATGGTAAAATGGTAAATGGACTGCACTTCTATAGCGCTTTATCTACACCATCACAGTGCCCAAAGCGTTTTACAAAGCCTCACATTCACCCACTCATACACAACTTGTATTGCTTTCTATGCTGTGGAGCATTTTTTTTTTGTTTCAATCTGTGAATTACTTGTAGTTTTCTGCAGGTGCCACATTCCCAAAACACGCAGGTTAGCTTGCTTGAAAACTCTGTAATGCAACGGACGGCACGCACGCAGGCCTTCCTTCCGCGTTTGGGGTGCGGCGGCACGCTAACTTCCAGCGACAACGACGGCAGCGTCAAACTCCTAATGACTACTCGCTGTCTGCTGGAATTTCTGTGAATGATTGCTAAAGTTTTCCAAGTATCAGCGAAGCCATTAAAGGATCCTTATCGGGTTTCGCAGTTTTGCAGTACACGCAGTTTCGTGTGCACTTACGCCTGCACGGCTTATAATCTTTCATTCAAGTCTCAGCTCAACTGTGTTTATAGAGCACTTAAAAAAAACAACTGCAGCTGTAATAAAGTGCTGTACATTCAAATTGGACAGAAATACAGTAGATAAGAAAGCCTTAATTGCCATTGTGTGGTGCAGATACAACAAAATTGTACATAATAAAACAATACTAATGACAAACTGGCAGGATCAATATTGTCTTGGGCATCTCGAGAGTTTCTCGATCCCGGCGACCGCGGCTTTGTGGCGGGAGCGGCTCGCCAAGCAGCGGGGAGGGAGAAGGAGAGGGAGGTGGAGCTTCGCCCATTGCTGACGTCAAATTGTCTCAGTGGACCCCCAATATTGGCGGGGGTTAGGGACCGGGCTAGACCCCAAATAGCGCAACTCCACAGATAATAGACGTACATTAGAATTACATTGGGAAACAAAAAAAAGTGTTTGTTTTTTTTTACCCCCAAAATTCTTGAATAAGTGGAGATAAACCAGCAATAAGCCTTTTTGGGATGGCTCAATAAAGTATAATCAATCAATACAAAATCAATAGAAACTTGCTTAAGTACATGGACTACATAGGTGCATCTGTAATTGATTTTATTTTATATAAGTTTCAATTTGTACATTTATATTCTAAGCATTGCGCTGAGCCAGATGCTACAAAGTTTCCTTCTGTATACACGTGTGCATACCTGAACGACAATAAGGTCTGTCTCAGTCTAAAGGTTGGGAAAGCGTAGTTTCTAGAAGCTTCCCCGTCGCAGGGTTGCTGTCGGTATTCCATAAATAAGCTTTCGCTGGACAGACATCACGCAGTGTCATTTCTCTGCCCGCAGTACGGAATCGACGTGAAAGCGAGGGACCGCCAGGGCCAGACGGCCATGATGATGGCGAGAAAAGGCGGGAACAAAGGCTGCGTTGCTATTTTGCTCCAACACGGCTGCTCCAATGAGACTTCGCCCGCCGTCGCCACACCCGTCCTCTCCCGCCGCTCCAGCACCACCAGCCTGGGCCGCAGCAGCTCCAGGAAGCACGTCCCGTAGCCCGCCGTCCCGTAGCCCAGCCGCGTGGCCGCGCAAGCTGCTGTGAAACTTTCAACAAACTCGAGTGGCTCGTAAGAGAGAACATTGCTATCGCATTAAGCAGAGGTGGGGACTGCGGTCACATGACTTGACTCGAGTCAGACTTAAGTCGCTCATTTTAGGACGTCATACTTTCTTGGGTGGTATCCCTGAGACTCTCCTGTCTTACGCCTGGTACATACATACAGTAAAGACAGTCAGGCTGTTTTGGTCCCGATTTTTCCCCTTCCTCTCCTCTACGATGATTCTATAAGAGGATCCTGTGGTCTGAGGTAAGGTTAAGTGTGATTTTGTTCCAGTAAGACAACAATCTTAAATATTGAACATGCGCAATATTTCCAACCAAAACATTTGGTGTGTGTAAAGACCACTTGTCCCGAGTTACCACTCTGTGAATTGTGACTTGAAACTGAATGTAGCCAATCAATAAGTGACCTGACTGACGAACAAGTAAGCGTCCGTAAATCAAAACAAACCCTTTTCAACACCGCTTATCCTGGTTAGGGTCGCGGGGGGCTGGAGCCTATCCCAGCTGACTTTGGGCGAAAGGCGGACTACGCCCTGAACTGGTCGCCAGTCAGTCGCAGGGCACATATAGACACGGACAACCATTCGCACTCACATTCACACCGTCACTGAGTGGGAAGTGAACCCACGCCGCCCGCACCAAAGTCAGGGGCGTGTACCACTACATCAGGGGTGTCAAACCCATTTTTGTCTTGGGCCGCATTGTAGTTATGATTTCCCTCAGAAGGCCATTAGCACAGTGAAACCATATAAATGTTTAATCACCAAATCATATTATTTCCATTCCACAACAAATTGAGGGATAACTAGTTTTGAAATCAGAAGACAATGATAATAGTTTGTTCAAGTTACTGTAGAAGAAGGGTTTGGGAACAGAAAAATGCAATATCTCAACATTATTGTTTATTATTATGACAATTTGGAATTTGGGTACAGATTTGAACAAAAATCACTGAAGTTGACGGGCATGATTTGTTTTCGCGGGCTCGATAAAATGATTTGGGGCCCGGGCCTTGAGTTTGACACCTATCCACCACACCATCAGTGACGAACATGTCCTACCTAGACTTTACACCCATTTTATCGGGCTGTTCGGTATCGGCCGATATTTAGCATTTTATGCTGATCGGCTTTAATGTCATAATTCGCCGATCCGATCAACGATGTCATTGATCGGCTACGCAAAAGACATTTACTCCGCGTCGCCATCGTGCACACTATAGTTGAATCCAAAAGCTAGTTTATTTTTAGCCTTGTCACGCGTCTTTTGACGTAGTATTGGGAATATCTGACGGCCAATAAAGTTATTTTAAAAAAAGAAAGAAAAAAAACATGTCGGCGGTGTGGAACAGACACCACGTCTGAGACAGACAACACGTAATGCCCGGATCAGACTACAAGACAAATTTGCTCTTTCAGGATTGCACTATGTCAGACTACTGCAATAAAATATTGTATTTCGATACCACCGCATCCCGTTTTTTACGATCATTGGGCTTTATCTTGTCAAGTCAAATGCGACCGGATACACTCGTTACTGTGGCGACGACAACACAAGTGGAGCGCGCCGACTTTGTATTTTAAGGACAAAATGGGGAAAAACGTATGTTGGTGGTCACCGGTGCCCAGGACAGGAGAGGACGTTTGTTTAAGGCTCGCTTGATGTATGTTCACGTACTTTGAATACGATACGGCTCGCGAGCAGGCACAAAACGATATGTAGCCTAGCAAGCTAGCGGTACCACGAACGGTTGGACGTAAACATGCCGCCGTTCTGTCGAATCATGCTCTAAAGTTTCGGTGTGGGTGAAGTCATTTAATTAAAAATAAAGTAATTTAATTACAGTAAGTTAGCACCCATTATTTATGTCATGTTGTAATGTTGGGTTGACCTGACTGGTTAGAATACACGATCTGACGAGCGCAGTGATTTTCAACCTTTATGGAGCCAAGGAACATATTTTACACTTGGAAAATCTCTCGGCACACCAACAAACAAAAATGTCACGAAAAGTAGATGGACAGTAATTACCGTATGTACTTCCTGCCATCGAATAGAAGACCATTTATCATTTGTTCTGTCTGTCACTCTGCCTCGCTGGCATAAATAGAGGATTATTTATTGTAAATATAATCTTTTGAGCAATTAAGTACACGGGTATATACAGTAAATGAACAGGTCATTTAAATAGACAGATTCCTCCATCTTGTGATCGGCTCGGTGATCGGTTATCCTTTTTTTCAACTCGGTGATCGATGATCGGCCCCAAAAGTCTTGATCGTGTAAAGCCTAGTCCTCCGCGGTAATTTTTTTGTATAACCAGATGTCAAATAGTATTTTCCAAAGTCTTTTTACTGATAACATCGCCATTCTACAACACTCCCACCTGCGGTCCCTTCAGAAACCCTTGGGAAACATCAGGGCAACATATCAGAAGTCTCTCTCTTTTGGTTTTGTAAGATGATTTGTGTGATCACGCAACGATTCTGTCTTGGAGGACTGGTTCAACATCGGTTGTGGAACTGAATCTTTGCGTGTGGTGTTCTCTTTTGGAATTATCGGAGCACACCACACACAGTACCACCAAAACTGTTAAATGCCTGATTTTTATCTTTATGTGTGAGGTCTGTGACAGATAAACAATCTTTTAATATTTGATAAATCCTTACGTGAGTACCAGGCTTAAACTTAAACGAAATGACTTGACAAGTCTTCGTGTATACATTTGAAAATCTACATCTTAAAGACAGTTGTCTGTTTTGCTCTTAAAAGAACAAGAATATATACATACACACACACACACACACACAGTATATATATAAGTGTGTGTGTGTGTGTATATATATATATATATATATATAGAGAGAGAGAGAGAGAGAGAGAGAGAGAGAGAGAGAGAGAGAGAGAGAGAGAGAGAGAGAGAGAGAGAGGTCACTGATGGTGTAGTGGTACACTCGCCTGACTGGTGCAGGCAGCGTGGGTTCAGTTCCCACTCAGTGATGGTGTGAATGTGAGTGTGATATATATACACATTACAACAAAAACATTATTTAGTGTGTAATGCGCAAGCCACCAGAACGCTAAAATGAGGCCACCTAATGAAGCAAGTATGGTTTCGGTAAAATCAGGAAAAAAGAGAACGGCAACATGCAAGGTTTGCAACTCATTTATAAGAGACACTACTACAATAGCATCCTGCATTATAAAACCCCCAAAGACAGGTAAACTAGCGTAATTTCTCATTTATAATGCGCTTTCCCCCCCAAAAAAACTGTCAAAGTCAATAATGCGCATTATACATAGGTATAGGGGAAAATGAAGAAGACTTTCCCATTTTATAAATGTATGCCGCTATCTAGAGGTTATGAAAAAGCTGTACACTTTCATTCCAATATGCCACCGCCCCCTAGAGGTTATGAGAAAGGTGTACACGTTCATTCTAATATGCCAGTGCCACCTAGAGTCTATGAAAAAGGTGAAGCCTACACTTTCATTCCAATATGACAGGGGTAGATGTGACTGCATATATGTACAATTGTTTTCATACCCAGGCAGAATTTGTGAAATATCTGTTTTGTTTTTTTAAATACGACTGATGACTGAACAACAACCATCATTCATTTCTTTATGGTTATGTTTTGTTTAATGATAATGCTTTTCTGAAATGCTTGACCGTTTAATTTGAATCCCATTAAAATAAAATGAAATGTATTTGGCCTGGCCCTTCATGTTTTCTTTAAAGAATTGTACCCATCTTACAAATTCTGCCTGGGTAATCAAACATCTAAGCACAACTGTGTTTTCTCGTTTACTAAATAAAGTAGTGCTGTGAATTTCAAAATAAGAGCAGGTAAATAAAAATAAAGTGGGTGTTTTAATAAAGTGCTTATCTTCAGAATAATTATTTGAAAAAACTAACCAAATACAGATAACACTTAATGTTTTGATGATATGGGTAGAAGCAAAATCATGCATTGTAAAAATGCATTACACATAGGTAGAGGGGTTTTCCAGAATTTTGTGGTCTACTTTGGGGGTGCGTATTATACCTGAGAAATTACGGTACGTTAACTTCACTGTTTAGCTTACTGATTTAATAACTTCATGTCAGTTATTTGTTCAGTTGACAAGACAATAAAGTAACACGCAATACAAACTGGTTTCGGAACAATTAAAGACCTGTGATTGTGAATGTGTTAGTACAGCTACAGTATGATTCTCTGGGACTCAAACAACATTCAAAGGCACACACACTCACACAACCCCCCAACTCCCATCCAAGCACTGACTCACGCATACCTTCCTGAGACGTGTGTAGCAGCAAATAGATAATATAAAAATCAATAATTAATTTAAAACTTGAGCTAAGGTTAAAACTGTGCCTAGATGCAGTAGTGCAGTTCAACAGCTTGTCGAGGGAAAGTGTTGATCATTATGGTGGCCCTACTTTTGATGCTCCGGAAACGTTCTCCTGATGGCAGCAGCTCAAAAAGATTGTGCAGAGAGGGTGAGGCGTCCCAGAAAATGGAGAGTGCTCTGCTCCTACAGCTTGAGTTAAGCCAAGTCAAGACTTGACTCGACTTGCTTGAAATCTAGTGGGGACTCCACTTGACTTTCGCCACAGTAACTTGGGACTTGACAGTTGAAGGCAAATGTTATATTCACAACTTGCGACGATCATTTTCTTCTTCATTGTTGTGCTCCACCACTCCAGCATGTTGTGTGTATTCCAAATGCTGATTGGCTGTCGCGAGTCGACGCAGTGGCACACAAATTTATGTCTTGAGTTAGAATTTACCAACTCGAGCGAATCGGCGAAGAAGCAAATTTTCCCCAAATGCAACGTTTGCGTCGTCTTGCTTGAATTTGCGCCTATTCGCAAATTTGCTTTGACTTTATATGTAATCACGTCACGCCAGCAGTGAAATTTGCGTTTGGTATGATTGCAGCATGACCCTTGAGACTTACTTATGACTTGCACATATGTGACGTCCTCCCACCGTTGACATGATGTCAAACGAAGTGTGTCTTAAGACTGAGCAACATATCAAACCACTTGAAGCAATATTGATTCCTTGTGTTGATGGCAGTCGTCGTCTTCATCGAACTCATCCCTGATGAGTTCCGTAGACTCTTCGTAGCCGACGATTTGCTTGTGTTAGACATCCTCCAGAACAAGTGCAATAATTTGGCTCGTGCCGAGGAGAGGATCCGTTCATCTGTTCATGTCTGCTGAAGAAGTGTTTCTACTTTTTTCTTAGCAAATAAGACATAAAGCTACAATATGTCTGCCTGTCGCGTGTCTGCTGCCTCCCTATGACGGTGGCCTTGGCCTTAAGAAGCACTCGGGGTCAGCTGGTTTAAGTAGTTCTAGAAGATGGACTACTTTGTAACATAAGATATGTCAATGTATGTTTCTGTTACTGGTCAAAGGTAAGGTGTTTAAATATACAATACATGAATCTACACACTGTATTCACTGTAACAAAGACCCAATAGAAACCGAGCAGGCAGTTTTGTAAATTATTTCTTAAATGCTGTTTTTAAAAGCATCTGTTCACTTGTTTTTTTTTCATTGTCTTTTGATAATTTCATGACAACATACAGGTTATGGACTGAAATATCATTCGGGACATCCAAAAATGACTGAGGATGAGGAGAAGCCATTCCATGATTGAGATCCACTTCCTGTTGTGTAGGTCTACCCCATGAGTTCTTACAGTGACGAATGAACCATTGTTATTTCGGACACTTTGTGGTCATGCGAATCCCCCGTGAGCCACCACAAATAGTTAACAGAATTAAATAAACTTTTTTTTTTAAATGTTGTATGTTGTATAGTGTCGATAATAGTTAAGTTAGTTTAAATGAGAAACTAACTTATCTCCCATCCTTGAGCCATCACCTTATCGTGGTGGAGGGGTTTGTGTGTCCCAATGATCCTAGGAGCTACGTTGTCTGGGACTTTATGCCCCTGGCAGGGTCACCCATGGCAAACAGGTCTTAGGTGAGTGACCAGACAAAGCACGGCTCCAAAGACCCCTATGATGTTTAAAAATACTGGGAGAGGTTTTCCCTTGCCCGGACGTGGGTCACCGGGGGCCCCCTCTGGAGCCAGGAATGGAGTGGGGCTCGAAGACAAGCGCCCGGTGGCACCCTTGGGGCCCTGCCGGGCGCAGCCCGAAAGGGTAACGTGGCTCCCCCTTCCCATGGGCTCACCACCTGTGGGAGGTGCCATAGGGGTCGGGTGCAGTGTGAGCTGGGCGGTGGCCGAAGGTCGTCCGATCCCCAGCTCCAGAAGGTGGCTTTAGGGACATGGAACGTCATCTCTCTGGCAGGGAAGAAGTGTGTGAGGTCAAGAAGTTCCAAGTAGACATAGTCTGGCTCGCCTCCACACACAGCCGTAAGGTGGTCCGTGCCAGTTATGAAGCCGGTGATGCCATCAAACTGATGTCTCAGGAGGGGGAAGCAGTGCACCATCAACACTGTGTATAGTGCGGATGGGGCGCACTGACCTCAACTCGGGACGATGTGAGTCGGCGGGGAGATTACTTCGAAGACCTCCTCAATACTACCGACACACGTTCCCATGAGGAAACAGAATCTGAGGCGGGCTCTCCTATTTTTGGGATTGAGGTCGCCGAGGTTGTTAAAAAGCTCCTCGGTGGCAAGGCCCCGGGTGTGGATGAGATTCGCCTGGAGTTCCTAAAGGCTCTGGATGTTGTGGGGCTGTCCTGGTTGACACGCCTCTGCAACATTGCGTGGCCATCGGGGACAGTGCCTCTGGATTGGCAGACTGGGGTGATGCTCCCCTTTTTAAGAAGGTGGACCGGAGGGTGTGTTCCAGCTGCAGGGGGATCACACTCCTCAGCCTCCCTGGTAAGGTCTATTCGGGGGTGCTGGAGAGGACGGTCCGTTGGGAAGTCGAATCTCAGATCCAGGAGGAGCAGTGTGGTTTTCGTCCTGGCTGTGGAACAGTGGACCAGCTCTAGACCCTCGGCAGGGTCCTCGAGGGTGCACGGGAGTTCGCCCAACCAGTCTACGTGTGTTTTGTGGACCTGGAGAAGGCGTTCGACCGTGTCCTTCGGGGTGTCCTGTGGTGGGTCCTCCGGGAGTATGGGGTTCTGAACCCCTTATACAAGTTGTTCGGCCCCTGTACGACCGGTGTCAGAGTTTGGTCCGCATTGCTGGCAGTAAGTCGGATTCGTTTCTGGTGAGGGTGGGACTCCGCTATGGCTGCTCTTTCTCACCGATTCTGTTCATAACTTTTATGGACAGAATTTCTAGGCGCAGCCGCGGTGTAGAGGGGGTCCGGTTTGGTGGCCTCAGTATTGCATCTCTGCTCTTTGCAGATGATGTGGTTCTGATGGCTTCATCAAGCCGTGATCTCCAACTTTCACTGTAGCAGTTTGTAGCTGAGTGTGAAGCGGTTGGGATAAAAATCAGCACCTCCAAATCTGTGACCATGGTCCTCAGTCGGAAAAGGGTGGAGTACCCTCTCCAGGTCGGGGATGAGATCCTGCCCCAAGCAGAGGCGTTCAAGAGTGATGGAAGAATGTAACAGTAACTCGACAGGCGCATCGGTGCAGCGTCTGCAGTGATGCGCCGTCTGTATCAGTTTGTCGTGATGAAGAAGGAGCTGACCCGAAAGGCAAAGCGCTCAATTTACCAGTCGATTTCCTACAAACACACACACACACACACACATGTATATATATATATATATATATATATATATATCATTTCAGAATCGGAATCCTCTTTATTTACATATAAGGATGTCAAAAACCTTTGTTGTCTCCGCTAGTTGGAGCCGCTCAAGTTCGACAATAGACAGCCCTTTTCAAAATACTTTTGAGACATGAAAACACACAACGGAGAATCACTTAGCATGTAGTAATTTATTGGCAAGAGGAAAAAAAAGGTTTTGGAATGTCTGCTGGTTTAAGTTTGCATTGCATT